>NC_064260.1:300000-565000 GCF_003254725.2 Canis lupus dingo
GCAGCCGCCGGCTTTACTCACAGCGTTTCCTGTTTCCGCATCAATTCCAGGGAAGCAAATCCAAAGCGATTTCCCGGGTGTCCTCACCTTACCCCACTTTATCTTTTTCCTCCCGGTTTGTTTCCCACCAAGTGTGTAATGAAGCGAGGCTGGATCCTTCGGTGGCACCGTCATCGCGTGGGAAGCTGGTGGGGAATACGCGGAAGGAAACACGCTGGTGCCCAAGGGCAGTGGGTCTCGGGGGAGGGCAGCAGGCGGTGCGCACGGGCCTCGAGCGCGGGGGTCCCCGGGAGACACGGTGCCCGCGGCGTCCCCGCGCGGACGAGGGCCTTGTAGGGCGGCCGCGTCAGCCCGCTGCGCTGCTCAGAGGACGAGGCCCAGCGGGACCGGCCACCGGCGGGCTCTGGGGCCCTGGGCTCGAGGTCAGGCTGACGTCAGAGCCCTGACCCCACGACTCCCGCAAGTCGAGAGCTGCGTCCTGGGGCCGGGACCCCGGGCCGAGGTCGAGTGAGAGCAGGTCATAGCCACGAGGGAGTCGTGCTGTCCTCTCGGCTCAGGGCCGGGGTCCGGCTCGGCCTGGTCGCCCGCCTGGCCTCGTCCGACAGAGGGAGGACTGTGCGCCTCCCCGGCGGCCTTCCCCTGTGTCCGAGGATGAGCGCGAGGACCAGGACGGGTGCCCGGGCTGGAGGGCGGAGGGCGGTCGCCGGCAAGCCACCTGGCGGCCGAGCGCTCCCCCGAGTCGGGCGTTCCCCGGGCCTCTGGCACGACGTGGAGGAAAAATACATGAAATCATAAAGTTCAGACGGATGGGAGCCAAGGTTAGTGTTAGTTTTGGGGAAAGGAGAGAATTTAAAGAGCCGGCAGCTGCAGGGGGCAGTGGGCAGTGTCCTCGGGGCCTGCGTCTCCGGTCCTGTCGCAAAGCACCGCGGGAGTGTGGGGCAGCTGCAGAGGCCGAGGTCATTCAAGGTCGGTCGGTGCAAGTGGTTCAGAGGATCAGAGCTTTCCTCTCGTTAGAGAGGGCACCCCGGGCGTCCGCGGGGAGGGACCCCAGCCGTCCATGGAGAGTGACCCTGGGCATCCACGGAGAGGGACCCCAGGTGTCCACATAGAGCAACCCCCAAGTGTCCATGGAGAAGGACCCCAGCTGTCCACGGAGAGGGACCTCAGGCGTCCACGGAGAAGGACCCCAGCCATTCACGGAGAGTGACCCCGGGTGTCCACGGAGAGGGACCCCAGGTGTTCACGTAGAGTAACCCCCAGGTGTCCATGGAGAGGGACACCAGGTGTCCACGGAGAGGGACCCCAGCCATTCACAGAGAGCGACCCCGGGTGTCCACGGAGAGGGACCCTGTCTATCCATGGAGAGCAACCCCGGGCATCCGTGGAGAGGGACCCTGTCCGTCCACAGAGAGGGACCCGGCCGTCCACGGAGAGCGACCCCGGGTGTCCACGGAGAGCGTCCATGGAGAGTGACCACGGGCGTCCACAGAGAGGGACCCCAGGCATCCATGGAGAGGGACCCCAGCCGTCCATGGAGAGGGACCCGGCCGTCCACGGCGATGCGTACCGTGTTACCGGTGGGGAGAGCAGGGCCCGGACGTCAGTGCGGAGGCTGAGTAGACGAGGTGGCCGTCATGGACGCATCACCTCTGTCGTGAGCACTTGGTTAGGTGACTTCCGACGGGCTCTGTGGCCACCCAAGGACCGACGGCACCACGTGGATGCGCCACGGAAGAGCCACGCTGGAATGATCGGAAATGGCCCGGAGTTCACACGCGCTCGTCCCTCCCCTGCCCGGCCGTCTCCTGTCCCCGGTCCCCTCCTGGGATGGGAGGCAGCGGAGCACACAGGATGCGCAGTGGGGCCCCGGGCTTGACCCGCCCCCGGCAGGACTGGGTGTGCTGCGTAGATGGAGCTGTGGAGGAGGAGGAGCCAGGCAGGGGCTGTGCCGACCGAGAGCCGTGGCAGCCGTGACGAGTGCTGCAGAGGGAGCCCGTGCCTCAGGGTCGTGCGTTGCGTGGGCCTGTTCCTCGCCGCGCGTGCCGACAGCAATCAGATGACCAAGTGCACTCGGAGCTACGCGGGCAGACGTCTTCTCTGTCGACCGCCGAGGCGACAAGAGCCCCTTGCAGTCCTCGTGGCTGACGCGGGGGCTCCTCAGGGCAGCCACCCGAGGCTACGTGGACCGCAGTGGTTTCCCACAAACGGGGTGTGCTGGGATCTAGAGAATCAGGCTTGTGGCTCTCAGTCGGCTGTGTGTGGCCTTGGGGAGTCCCTACCACGTGCCTCTGCCTCAGTTTCCCCCTTTGTGCGCCCCTCCCCTGCGCGGGCACAGCTGCCCCGGGTCCAGGTCAAGGCCTGTGCGCCGACAGGTGCGTGGGGAGGATGCGGATCCTCAGAGGTCCCCCTGCGGCCCATGGGGTTCGGGAGTCGGCATCGTCTCTGAGCAGCCGTGAGGGGGCGCAGAGCTCCCCGCACTTACCAGTGGGGTTTGTTCCCCTAAACCCGTCTTACCTTGAAAATATCCTCAAAGATGCACTTAACGCACGGAGCCCCTGGGCGGAGGGGAGGGGCCCGGGTGGGTGCTGGGGTCTGGATGGAGGGGAGGGGCCCGGGCCCGGGTGGGTGCTGGGGGGCCTGGGCGGAGGGTAGGGGGGCGCCGTGGGGGCCCAGAGGTCTGGCTGCCGTGGGGTCCGGGGCTCGCAGGCTCACCCTGTGACGTGTCTTCCGCAGGAATAACGCTGTTCAGCCACCCGTACGGAGGCGCCTTGCTGAACGAGGACAAGATGTGAGTTGGGGGACCGCCGGGCGAGGCGGCCTGGGGGGGGCGGAGCTTGGGTTCTAGGGGTGACTTGGTGGCCCGCTGCGCCGCCCCACGATGCCGGCTTGGGCGTTTCTTTGCCGTTTCTTTGCCGAGGGGGACGACAGCGGCCACTGGGGGACGGGCGTTGGCCTGAGCTGGAAACGGAGGAGCGTACGGACTCCCCGTGTGATCCGTTGTCCCAAGGGCGTGAGCTCCAGGAAGCTTGGGGCCCGTCTCCCAGGTGCTCCTTGGGGCACCGTCTTATTCTAAGGACTTTATTTTATTTATTAGAGACAGAGAGAGCAGGGACAAGGCAGGGGAGGGGAGAGAGAACCTCAAGCAGACCCTTCTCGGAGCTCTGAGCCTGACGCGGGCTCGATCCCGGGACCCGAGACCCTGACCTGGGCTGGAGGCGGGCGCTCCCCCCCCTCACCGAGCCCCCGGGGCCCTAGAGATTTAAGCCATGTCTTCACTTCACCTGGGATTCGAATTCACACCCTGAGGTCGAGGGTTGCACGAGCCACCATCTGAGCGGCGGGCGCCTGGGGCGTAGGGTCGGCCAGGGTGTGGGTGTACCTTGGGGGAGGGAGGGCGCGCCTGCCCATCCCCCCCTTTTCCACGCGCCTGGAAATCTGTGTGTAACTCGGCTCCCTGAAAACTTAGCGGCGGCGTCGGTCGCGTCCTCCCAGGACCTGCCGACCTGCGCTGGAGCCGCGGGCTGCTGGGCGCCCCGCTTCCCGGGTGTTAGAGCAGCAGCAGCGCCCAGCAGGTCGACCTCCCGCCCCACGGGGATGCTCGGGGGCCCTGTAGGCTCCCGGGGAGGAAGGTGCAGCGCGGGGTCGGGGGTGGCCAGCCATGTCTACGCGGCCCCTCGGAGTTTCTGGGGCGCCCTGGGGGCTCAGGCCATGACCCTGGGGTCCTGGGATCGAGTCCTGCGTCGGGGTCCCCGCAGGGAGCCCGCCTCTCTCTGTGTCTCTCGTGGATAATAAAGTCCTTAAAGGTGGAAGCCCCAGGAGCGCCCCTCGGCCTCTGCAGGCCCTCGGGAGGCCTCGGGAAGGGCCCTCCTGGTGCAGGTGCCTCGCTGGGCTGGGGCTGGGGCTGGGGCTGGGGCTGGGGGTGCCATCCTGCCCCGGGGGGGTCGTGGGAGGTCGCTGCGGGTGCTGCCCCCCCCCGGCCCTGACGCCCGCCTTTCCCGCAGCCTGGAGAGCATCCGGCAGTGCGGTGTGGCGCTGTGCATCGTGCTGGGCTGCGCCGTCCTCACCGCCGCCCTGGGCAGCTCCGTGGTGCACGACCGGGCCACCAGCGCCCTCAGGCTGCAGCGCATCAGCGGCCTGGGACACGCCACCTACTGGCTCGCCAACTTCCTCTTCGATGGGGTAGGTTGCTGGGGCAGGGGGAGGGGCGGAGGGGAGGGGGCGGGGAGGGGGAGGAGGGGGGCGGGGAGGGGGCGGGGAGGGGGAGGAGGGGGGGCGGGGAGGGGGAGGCCCTGGGGCTGCCGCGAGCCACAGGCTTCTGCCCCCCTCACCCGCCCACCCCACCCCCACCCTGGGACACGGACCCCCCACTCTGCCCCCCGCACTCCTCTCCCCCCACACACAGCCTGGCTGGGGTGCTGCAGGGGCAGGTCCCGCTCCAGTCCTCCACCTCCCCCCGCCCCGTCCTCCCCTCTTCCCTCCCCTCCCCCCGCCCAGTGCAGACGTTGCCCGGACTCACCATCCGCTCCCCAGCCGCATGAGTGTGTCCTCCCCATCCACCCGCCCCGCGCCCCTCCGACCTCGGTCACATGTGTAGGGACCCACCCTCCGGGGCGAGTGGGGTCACCAACCGACAGGGGAGGGTGCTAGGCGGGGGGGTTTCCAGAGTACAGAGCCCGGCCCGTGCCCTTGACCCCTTGCCCGTGCCCTTGAAGGCAGCTCGCACCCTTGACCCCGGCCCACGCCCTTGACTCTGGCCTGTGCCCTTGACCCTGGCCTGCATCCTTGACCCCCTGCCCGCGCCCTTGACCCCCTGCCCGCGCCCTACACCCGGCCCTTCCCTTGACCCTGGCCCGCACCCTTGACCCCTGCCCATGCCCTTGACCCCTGCCCACACCCTTGACCCCCTGCCCACACCCTTGACACCCAGCCCTGCCCGTGAGGCGGCTCCTCTTTATCCTGCGATGCCCGCCCTGGGGCTGAAGGGCAGGGAGGGTGCTTCTCTTCCCCGGTGACCCTGTTTCCATCGTTGTCCCATCGGTTCCCATCTACGTAGTGGATCAAACCACTCATTTAGCAGTTTTGTGGCTCTGTGTGGGCGAGGTGCATCCACGGTGCGGGGACACATTCGCGGCAGGGCCATGGGACCCGGGGGGAGGAGGGCAGGGGCACATCCCTGAGTGCACGTGGGGCAGAGGCCAGGGTCCCGGGAGGTCCTGGAAGGTCTGGGAGGTCCCAGGAGGTCCCAGGAGGTCCCAGAAGTTCTGGGAGGCCCCAGTAGGTCCTGGAAGGTCCAGGAGACCCAGAAGGTCCCAGGAGGTCCCAGAAGGTCCAGGGAGGTCCTCAAAGGTCTCGGAAGGTCCTGGGAGGTCCCAGGAGGTCCCAGAGTGGCCGGGGCACTGCTGTGGTTTCCCAGGGCCGTCCACCCAGTGCGGGAGGCGGGATGCCCCAGACCCCGGCCTCTGTCCCGGGCGCGTGGTGGTGCCTTCATTCGTCCTGCGTCCTTGGGTGTGTCCGCGTCCCGATGTCCTCCTCTGTCGAGGCCGCTCTGGGGACCCGTTCAGGGCCGCAGCTTCATGCCCAGTGACGGGCTGAGGTCCCAGGGCGTCCGTGGGGGGCCGGGGGGTTGCAGCCCGGCCCAGAGCTGGACTCTCCCTGGCTGCCTGCCTGTCACCCCCCAACCCGGGTGGGACGTCACCCCCCCTCCTTGTTTCCCCAGGTCTTTTACTTGGTCTCCGTGAGCCTGTGTGTGGCCGTCATCGTCGCCTTCCAGCTCCCGGCGTTTACGGTCCGCCAGAACTTGGCAGCCACCGCCCTCCTGCTGGCGCTCTTCGGGTACGTGCGGGGGACGCGGCCGCAGGGTTACGGTTTGTTTTCTGCTGGAGAACCTCCTGGGTGGCTTTGGACCTGCTGCCGGCTGCATGATTTTCTCTTTTCGAGCAATTCTGCAGCTTCTCGGAGGGCCGTGTAGATGGCCGGGGCGGTTGACGGTGCCCTACGGCGGAGGCGGTGGCTGCAAACTGCCTCCGAGGGAGAGTGTCGCCGAGGCCGCGGGTGCACGTGGGGCCTGGAAACAGGCCGCCCGGCTTCCCGGGTCTCCTCGGGGGGCACAGCAAGGGCGCCGTCCACACTGCTCGCTTCCGTGTCCCCAGCGGCCAGCGTCGTCGCTCGCTGTCCCCATAACACGTCCCCGCACGTCCCTCCCGCGGCGGCTGTACGTCCGATCCAGGCCGAGCCGCGAGAGACACTCGTCAGGGGGATGGAGCGTCTCTAACGTACTCGTTTATTATAACGCGAGGCGAGTCTTTTATTTAAAACCCCGTAAAGCCAAAGACGAGTGAGATGACTGTATGCAGCTCACGGCGACGCTGCGGACCCAAAACACTTGGTTAGGGGACAGGGTCCAACGTAAGCGACTGTTCCCGTGGCTGGACAGACGGCGTGGGAGACAGACAGGCAGACGGCTCCTTCCGGGAGTCGTGCACACTGGGGCCCGGACACGGCCGCAAGTGTGGGTTCCCGTGTCTGGGGACTCGGGTGACTCAGGTGAGGATCCAGGGGCGTCGATGGTGCCGTCAAGCTCCCCACGGCCGGACGAGACACGCTGCGCCCTGCCTTGATTTTGAGCTTCGGGAATGCGGAGGTCGCTGGGCTTGGAGCGAGGCGGCGCCGGGACAGAGGCGACTGCTTACAGAGCCCTATGGTGCGGCCCAAGCCTGGGACAGACGGCACGAAGCCCCGACCTCTGGCCGCGTTTGCAGTGGAAGCATTTTCTGGGGGATTTTGGGAGACTCCGAGATCCCTTGATGTTCGGCCTGGCCCAGGCCGCAGGGCTCCGGGGAGGAACCCTGAGGCCAGGTGGCCCCGGTCACCCCGGGCAGCCGGCGGGAATCCCAGGGCCACGTCCCCACGGTCGTGGCTTTGTTCCTTGCTGGGTCCCTGCCTCGCCCGCGACACACCGACACACCGGGGCAGCGCTGTGTCCCCGCCCCCGGGTCACTGCCATCCCCAAGAGCGGGACAGGGACCCGGAGGACAAAGCGGGGAAGGCTGGCCCCAGAGTGACCCCCAACCTGAGGACGTTACAGGCCTCTCAGGGGCCTTGCCGCGGGACCGGGCTTGGGATCCGAGGAAACCCGGGGTCAGACAAGCCCGGAGAGTCTCCAAGACACACGGAAAAGTGCCCAGTGACACATTTTTTTTTTTTAATCTTCCTATTGTCTTGGCCCTGGAAAACTTGATATTTTAGCTGGAAAGTGGGGATAATTAGCATCAAAAAGAGGAAAGGAATGTTGGAAACAAAAGAGCATCAGCTCCTGTAAACCTTTGAGCAAAGGTAGAAACTGTTGCAGGCCCCCGGGTTGCTCTAAAATAGGTTATGCTCTAGAAGCCCATTTAACTTTTTTCCTTTAAAGATTCTATTTATTTATTTGAGGAAGAGAGAGAGAGGGAGGGTGCGCGCAGGAATAGGAGGAGGAGCGGAGGGAGAAGCAGCCGCCACGGGGCTCGAACCCAGGACCCGAGATCATGACCTGAGCTGAAGGCAGACGCTTCCTCGACGGAGCCCCCCAGGAGCCCCCCTTTTTAACTTTTTTCTTAAAAAAAAAAGAAGGATCCTGGAGCTGCCACGATGGGAATTTGAATCAAGTATTTGAGGTGACTAATGAACACGTAGGAAGAAAAGGATGCACGGCGGCCAGAAACCCGACCTGAAGCCTGTTCCCAGATGCGACCAGAGCAGCTCTGCTGCAGGTGCCGCCGGTGACGTCGTTGCCTAAACAAGTGACGCCGTGACCTGAGCCCTGTGGACACTTGACCCCCGGAGTCTGGAAGAGTCACAGGGGCGGGGGCTGGGGGAGGGGATTCGCATCGGGCTCCCAGGGGACCATGGAGGCGGTCATCCTGCCGCTTCGTGCACAGGGCGTATGGGAGGGAGGCTGTGACCTGCGGCGGGTGGCGGGTGAGGCTGGTGCCGTGTCCTCGAGAAGACGCAGCCTCGTGGCCGCCGTGGTCACCTCGCCGCTGGTCAGGACCCATGAACGCCTTCCCGTCTGCAGGGGGACCACGGCCCCCTCCGCCCAGGCCGTTGGACACCGGGAGGGTGCGGGCCCGCAGGACGGGACATGGGGAGGAGCCGAGAAGGAGCTTTCTGGTTTTACCTTCATGCATTTAGGGGGATTTATCAGAGTGCACGTGCAGGGGAGAGCGGGGGAGCCTGTGAGCACAGCCTGGGGCGGGCGGCCCACGACCCCGAGGTCACGACCGAGCCCCCTCAGGGCCCTCGTCGGCTCTGCTGCTCCCCGTCCGTGGCCGCCGTTGGTTCTCGCTTCCCTGACGGGAACCGGGGTGAGAAGCAGGAGCCGAGCTGGCCCCCGGGGAGGTGGGGGCACCCCGGGTGGCCCCCAGGTCGTGGGGCTGCCCCGCTGGCGGCCGTCCCCTGCTGCTGCCGTCAGGCCAGGGCCCCGCGTGGGCTCGGTTCAGGGAGCTCAGGGAGCGGCGACCCGGCCCGCATCTGCACCCGCACCTGCACCTGCACGCCACCAAACCTTTGGGAGCACAGCCTGACCTGCCCCCTGCCCTGCAGGTACGCGACCCTCCCATGGATGTATCTGATGTCCAGGATCTTCTCCAGCTCGGACGTGGCCTTCATCTCCTTCGTGTCCCTGAACTTCATCTTCGGGCTGTGCACCATGCTCATGACCATCATGCCCCGGCTGCTGGCCATGGTCTCCAGAGCGCAGGTCGGTGGGCTCCAGCCGCGCCTCGCAGGGCGGCGGGGGGGTGGGGGGCGCCGGCCCCGGCCCCTCGGGGGACTTTTCCAGCTGGAACTATGGGAGAACAGGCTGCCAGCCGTGGTCTTTAACCCCCAGAAAGTTTGCACCCCTGCCTCCGCCCGCTGCCCCTCTGTGCTGCTGGCCTGCCCCCGATTCCTCCGTCCGGGGCATGGGACGGACCAGGGGCTGTGAGCTCGGCCTAGCGACCGCCCAGCCCTCCCGGTGCAGGCCGTGCGGCGGGGCCGTGTCGGGTGTTTGGGGACGGCGGCCTGCGTCCCCGGGCAGGCTCGCTTGCTCCGGCCTGGGCGCGGGGACCGGCGGCTTGGGGTCACTGCCGGGCTGCTGCTGAAGCCCTTGGTGCGGCGACGCCGTCCTGCGCTCGGCGAAGGGAACGGATCCGTTCGGCTGACGTCAGCTGAGCCGGGGTTGGCATGTCCCTGCCTCGCAGGGGCCCTGCGGCTCAAGGAGGAACGGGGAGCAGGCTCGGGGCGGACACTGCCCCGGGGGGGACAGGCGAAGCCCTGGGGACGGGATCACAGGAGGAGGCGCGGGGGCCTCGGCGTCTGTGCTCTTGCAGCCGCAGTCAGCGTCCAGGGACGCGCCGCTCCTACGTCCTAACCGGGGAGAGACGCAGCTCTGGTGTGGTCCGTTATTTGATTCAGGGACACCGTTTCCCAAAAGCCCCGGTTATAAGCCCGTTTAGGACGGGCTGGCGTCCCCGACGAGCGGCAGATAGGACGAGTCCAATGAGCTAAGGGAAGAGTCCGATGAGGCCCCCGTGCTGCTTCCCTGTGCGCTTGGAGACGAAGCCTCGTGTAAGAGTTCACACCTGCGATCGCGCGCTCTGCTGCTCCCAAGTCACCTTATTCACGACTGCGTTTATTTGATTTTCTGTTATTTAATTATTTAAACATTTATTTGAGAGCACGCGTGTATGCGCGCGCGCGCGCGCGCGCGCGAGAGAGAGAGAGAGAGAGAGAGAGAGAGAGAGAGAGAGGGAGGGAGAGAGAGAGAGAAGGAGCAGAGGCAGAGGGAGGAGCAGACTCCCGCCGAGCGAGGAGCCGATGCAGGACTCGATCCCAGGCCCCCGAAACCGTGACCTGAGCTGCAGGCAGGGGTGTGAGGTCTGAGCCCCCGTGTGCCCCTCGGACCACACCTGCTGGGTGCACCTGACTGCTCTGTGCATTTATCGAGGGTGAAGTGCAGTGAAGTCCATGGAGGTGGGAGCACAGGGTCCTTTACAGAAGGGCCTAGTGGGCGACGGCTGACACAGCCCCAAGTCTAATCTCATGGTGAGATGAAGCTGACATCCACGGCACACCGGATGGTGAAAAAAAAAAAAAAGAGTGAATTTTAGGGGAGCTGTTGAAGCTCAGTAGACATTTAATTTAAAAGTGGCATTGAAAATAAAAAAAATAATAAAACTGACCCGATCCAACCCGGTCTTCTCCCTCAGGCCGCACCTCCTAGTACCATCACCCCGCGGGGTCGAGGGCGTGGTGGTTAGGGGTGCACCTGTGAATTTGCAGGGCACGTCCCCTCCGTCAATCCCCCCCAGATCACGTTCTGCTCACAGGAAAAATACCTCCATGTATCCCACGAGTCCCCCAAAGCCTTGACTTACTCTAGCATCACTCGCAAGTCTTCCCCTATGTCTCACCTGCTCAGGTGTGGACGGGGCTTTAGGCGTGAAGCATCGTGAGACGGAAGCGCCCTCCATCCGGGAGCCGGTGAACCGCAGATCCCGTGCTTCCTTCCGCAGCACGACTGTGGACGGGCTCAGGGTGGACTTGCACGTTCCCAAAGCGGGACACGGAAGGGGGAAGCGGGTGAGGGCTCCCCGGGCACGTCCGCCGGCCCAGCCAGGCAGACCCGGCAGACCTCAGGCTCCGGAATAACGCCGTCTGGGTCGGTGGCCGTGCGCGCCCTCCAGGGCGCCGGCAGGGAGCCTGGGACACGGGCCCCGCAGGGAAGCGGGGGGTGCAGAGAGCTTGACCCCTTCCCCGTTCGTGTCCCTGCACAGAATTTACAGAAGATCTACGACGTGCTCAAGTGGGTGTTCACCGTGCTGCCGCAGTTCTGCCTCGGGCAGGGCCTGATCGAGCTGTGTTACAACCAGATCCGGTACGACCTGACCCACGGCTTCGGCATCGATTCCTACGTGAGCCCCTTCCAGATGGACTTCCTGGGCTGGATCTTCGTGCAGCTGGCCGCGCACGGCACCGTGCTCCTCCTCCTCAGGGCTTCGCTGCAGTGGGACCGTCTGCCGCGGCCACGGTGGGGCGTGGGCTCGTCCCGGGGTGGGGTGGGGGGGGCGGGGGGGCTCCATCCTCAGGTCGCAGGACACCCAGTGCGTCCACCCAGCGTGGGCCACACTGCCAACGGGGGAGGCTTCGGGTTGATGCTGCTTTTTCTTTTCTTTCCGTCTTTCTTTCGTCCCTTTTTGCTTTTTGGACTGATGTGAGTCACCACTGCTAGGAAGGCGGATGTGGCAGTGCCAAGTGGTGACATGATCGTTCTAATTATTTAATTTTCCCCTTTGAAATTGTTGACTTTCCCTCTTACTTTGATTGTAGCATCTAGGCGACTTCAGTTGAGACCATAAATTCTTTCTTTCTTTCTTTCTTTCTTTCTTTCTTTCTTTCTTTCTTTCTTCTTTCTCTCTTTCTCTTTCCTTCCTTTCTTTTCCTTCCTTCCTTCCTTTCTTCTTTCTTTTTTCTCTTTCCTTCCTTTTTTCCTTCCTTCCTTTTTCTTTCTCTTTCTTCTTTCTTTCTTTCTTTCTTTCTTTCTTTCTTTCTTTCTTTCTTTCTTTCTTTCTTCTTTTATTCAGTTAGTTAGTTAAAAAAAGATGTTATTTATTTGTTTGAGACAGAGAGCGCACTCCCACACAGAGGGAGAGGGAGATGCAGACTCCCTGCTGAGCCGGGGGCCCCGATGCAGGGCTCAGTCCCAGGCCCCCAGGATCGTGCCCTGACCCGAAGGCCAATCCTTAACTAACTGAGCTCCCCCAGCGCCCCTAACGTATTTTATTTTTACGGCTCAATGGCATTAACTCCTAAAAATCAGGGATGAATGGAAGGTCAGCTCTGACAACCGCCTGCCCTTTGCCAAATCCTTTTGCTTTTGATGCTGTGATCTTCTCTGTTAGGTGACGAACGTCGAGGAGCACGAGGAATACGTGTTGTGTGTTAATACTATGACATTTACACGCGCGTCTCGTGTTTAACGACGTAACAGTGCATAGTATATAATATGTTTATATTTCCTTTGACGTGTCCGTTCCTGTGTTTGTGGCCCGTCTGCACACACACAAGTCCCTGTTACTCTAAGCGGGACTTCAGGCAGCCTTGCAGGAGCATCTAGAGTATTGTCAGCTAACATGTTGTGGACGCATGGGGAAGAAATGTGCGTTTGCACGTAGGCCTCACAGAGCTGTGCGTGCCCCTCCGTGGCCCGCGTGGCCTGCGTCCGTGCACCTGCTCTTCCCAAGCGCTGCACGCTTCAACTACAAGAGGATCCTTCGTGAAGAAGTGACTAACTAGGGCCGTGTCCCTGGAGAGCCTGTTGAGGACGGGGGCCGCGCTATGAGCTTTTGTGGCGACGCCTTTGTGGAATTGTTCCCGCCAGTCGCTTCGTGACATGCTTCCTTTGTCAATCCTTCCAATCTGCTGAAGCAGCGAGCCGCTCTGACTCGGAATCCCAAAGCTCTCCTGAATCGGCCACAATCACGCCGGAGGCTGTGGATACCCAGCGTTGCCCTGGATTTGTAAGAGAATTCTGAGTGCCTTTCAAACACGACTGGTTCTGTGATTGGCCCTCACGCGTCTAATCTGTTTTAAAACCTAGACTGCAGCGTCCCGTCGGGTGGATTCCAGGAGGCTCCTCCTCCGGGAGCATCAGAAGACTTGTTCTTAAAAGGGAACCCGTCCTGGATTCCTTTGCACAGCGTAGGATAAACCGTATTTTGGAATACGGCCGCTGCCCTCCAGGCACTGCCGCATGGAGGGCTCCTACAGTGGACGTCTCACTGCATTGCAGTATTTTTCAGATCCACATCCGCCCGGGCCCGCTAATCACTGCCCAAACGGGGAAATCCAGGGTTCTTAGCCTGGTCCCCTCAGGTGGGCATTTAACGCCCAAGAAGCTCTCCAAGACCGTCCCCTCCCCCCTTGGGGGGCATTTGCCTCCGGTCACCTGCTCAGCCGGGGTCTCTGGCAGGCTGGCGTCACCCACGCCCCGGGCGGGCCCCAGCATCATCCTGTGCTGTGTGTGTGCCGCACTCCCCGCCACCATCGGGTCCTTTGTGGGCTGGTGGAGCTGAATCCTGGGAGTGAATAGGAAGACCTGCCCCCCATGCCCAGGAGGGACGTGCCCACCTCCCCCCACGCCCCATGGGCCGTCGTGACCGGCCCCCACCGCTGGGCCTGGGTGCTGGGTGAGGGGCCCCTCCTTGCTGTCGCCCTGGCCAGCCCCGGCCCTGAGCTGAGCCCTGCTGCTCCCTATGGGGCTCTGCTCAGAATCCAAGTCTCCACGAGACGCCGAGCCCTGGCCGAGCGGCAGGCGGGCTGGGGGCGTCCTTGTCCCCTTTTGATCTGGAGCTGGACCTGGGTCTGGCTTGGTGGGGGGCTGCGCGTAGGCCGGTGGCCCAGGACGGCCTTTCTCTGCTGCTGCTGGCCGTGCCGACTCTGTGCCCGCGCCCGTCCTTCCTCCGGGACGTGGAAGCAGAGGCGCGTTTCTGAGCGTGGCTGGGTGGACTGTGTTGTCGGGAGTGCCTGCAAAGTGACCGCTACAATGACAGGAGATGTGAACAGGTGCACTTTCCTGCCCCTGCCCCCTCAGAACCCTGCGACCAGAAGCTCTGGGGATGAACCTGAGGGGCTCCCCGGTGCTTCCCATGGGGAGGAGGTCAGAGCCGCTGCTGGGGGCTCCTGGGGAAGAAAGGGCCTGTTCTCTCCTCCTGGACTCAGAAAAGGACGGCAAAGGCCAGGCCAGCTGAGGGTCCGGAGACACGCTGCAGCTGGCAAAGGGGGAAGGAACCAGCAAACACAGGAGCGTGAAATCCGATGCGTCTTCACAACGTGAACACACCTGCAGCCCCTTCTCCCACACGGAGCTCCGTCCGCCTCTCCTCGGCCCTGTTCCATTAGCCACTCCACACGACCCCCGTCCTTGGGTGGCTTAGCACATTAACAACCATTATGTTTTATTAATTAAAATACATTAAGGTCAAGGGGGCCTGGGGGGCACAGTCGGTTGAGCATCTGGCTCTTGGTTTCGGCTCAGGTCGTGATCTCAGGGCCCTGGGATCGAGCCCCGCGGTGGGCTCTGTGCTCGGCACGGAGTCGGCTTGAGAGTCTCTCTCTGCCCCTTCCCCCGTCTAAAAATAAAGAACTAAATCTTAAAAGAATGCATCAAGCTCACACACAGCCTGAGTTCTACGCTTCAAATCTGCTGTGGGGTCCTCCCTCCCAGCACAGAATCCAGGTTCTCCAGGGCACCCTGTGCCAATGGGATGGTCGCGCGGCACCGATGCCGTGATTCTCCACTGATCTCATTGTCTCTGGTGATTCGTGTCTCGTGCTTTTGAACATTATGTGACTGGTGTCACGTATTCCTTCATCTTGTAGGTTGTGTGTTGAGTAGATTTTACATTCGTTCGATGGTAATTTTCAGGCGCAGAAAAAAATAATACAGAGAAAGGACCTAGGGCCCTGGGAGCTGGCCGCGGGTATTTTATTTTAAATGCTTTTTATTTTAAAATAGTTCAAGGCTCGCGAGACGTTGCAGAATCCTTAGGGTCCCTGTGTGCCCTTGACTCCGCTCCTCCCACTGGTCTCATGGCAGTTTGGTTGATGTCACATGACAGCATCACATTGGCGAAAACCAGGAAATTGATTTCGGCACAACCTTAACTAGGTGTCTGTGCCCATTTAATGATTAAAATATTGGCGTGTCGCAGTTTACAGGGGAAATTGAAATTTAAACTTAAAGTGTGCCAGGTTGAATTTCATACGGAAGATCGAGAAGGGAGCAGCTCAGATTTAGAACAGATTAATTTGAATCGAAGGTTAAATTTGTATCCACCTGACAAAAACTCACTAAATCCATCCTGCACGGTGTTGTGCGCAGTACTTACCGTACGATCCTCCTACACAATCCGGTGTGTACTATGCAACTATGATGTTTAGGCTCTTTTCTGTGCAGTCTACTTTGTTCAAGTGGCCTGTTTGCTAAAAGTGCTTAAACAGAACGACTCCTTGCAGATATTTTGTGATGCATCCTTTTCCCACCTTGTGCAAAAGTCTGGCATGGCTTTATTGTCCGTAAAATAAAGGAGTAGCTTGGGACTCCCGGGGGCTCAGCGGTTGAGAGCCTGCCTTCAGCCCAGGGCATGACCCCAGGGTCCCGGGATCGAGTCCTGCATTGGGCTCCCCACGTGGAGCCTGCTTCTCCCTCTGCCTGTGTCTCTGCCTCTCTCATGTCTCTCATGAATAAATAAATAAAATCTAAAAAATAAAAATAAAAAATAAGGGAGTAGCCCTAGTGGGACATCTACCCACCTCACTGTCTTTTAGGAACATGGACATTTCCTTCACGTTAAGGACTCTTGCTCATTATTTATTTATTTTTAAGATTCTATTTACTTCCTTGAGAGAGAGAGCACCTGAGCTGGAGGGAGAGGGAGAGAGAATCTGAAAGAGGCTCTATGCTGAGCCCAACGTGGGGCTTGATCTCACGACCTTGAGATCACGACCTAAGCTGACGCCAAGAGTCGGCTACTTCATCCCCTGAGCCACCCAGGGGCCCCAGATCCCTGCTGATTCTTAATCGCGATGCAGAAGTGGGGTGCCTGGACCAGAGCTGAGAGTCCACGCGCAGGACCACATCTCCCGTTTCAACAGGTTTCTGACCTTCCTCTTGACTCTTCCATTTCCACGTGAAGTAACTCTGACCTCGTCTCCCCAGGGGTCACTCTGCCATCCAGGGCACAGTCACACCTTCCAAGGACATAGATGTGGAAAAAGAGCAAATAAGAGTGTTGAAAGGAAAAACCAGTGAAGACCTTCTTGTGTTATGCAACCTCAGCAAAAGCTATGGGAGCTTCAGGAGAACCACTGCTGTGTGCGATATTAGTTTGGGTCTACGAAGAGGAGAGGTAAGGACCCTCTATTTGTACCCTTCCTGTTACAAACCCGTGCATCTCTCACTGCACATCTGCCTGTGTCATGCTCAAAATATCTGATGTCTTTTGATATCTTATGCTCAAAGTATCTGAGATCTCCTTCAAATTTCTGGAATTTCTGCAAAAATCCCTAGACACGGAATCTGAGTAGAGCATCTATCAGCTCTTTCCCCAGGGAAAACTTTGCTAATTGATTGATGGAATTTCTTCTCTTCTATAATCTTAAAAAAATTTCAAGTCATTGAAGAATTTTAATCGTTTAGCTATAGGATGGCATCTTACTGAATGCAAATATTTTATCAATCCAGTTAATTAAGGGAACCTCTTCTAGCTCTTGCTTGGACTTCCGTGCTCTTTAAATGGCCAGTTAAGTCCATCTAGTAAAATGCTCCTTGGGAAAGGGAAAAGAATGCTCACACCAGAGCAATAGCTCAGAGTTTTTTTCATGGATATGGTATTAATTCTAGTAGAAATGTTTAATCGGGACTGATAGAAGCCATGAAAGTTGTTCCTGATTTGTGCTTAATTGCATAAAAAGAAATCAGTTCTGAAGATGACTACCTTTAAACAGGTGGCAGTTCAGGGAGCACCTGTCCTGCAGAGGTCCCGAGTAGGTTTCCAGCCCCAGGAAAGCCAGGTCAGCTTAGGTCAGTGGACAGGAAGCCAGCCCCTGCCACCAGAACACAGAGGTCTTGGAAGGAGATTTTCAGAACCACACGGTGTTTCTATCTCTACCGTGGAATCTCTAGCTAAGGACATACTGACAGATAAGGACTAGATCTAGAAAAGACAGCAGGAAGGGCATTTTTCACATGGAACATAAGACGACGTTGAGCCAAAAGACTCTCCAAAATGTTGGCTTGATGCCGAGTGTCCGTGTTTAGAACTAACGGTTGTCATCTTAACTGCTGTCTGGAGCAGCCTAGAGTCCAAGTTGGGGGCTTAGAGAATATTTTTAGAGTCTACTTAAAGTGTTCATTTTTTTAAAGTATTGATTTAGGGGGATCCCTGGGTGGCTCAGCGGTTTGGCGCCTGCCTTTGGCCCAGGGCACGATCCTGGAGACCCGGGATTGAGTCCCGCTTTGGGCTCCCGGCATGGAGCCTGCTTCTCCCTCTGCCTGGGTCTCTGCCTCTCTCTCTCTGTCTATCATAAATAAATAAATAAATCTTAAAACAAAATAAAGTATTTAGTTATTTGTGAAGGAGAGCGACAGAGAGCTCAGTGCAGGAGGGGCAGAGGGGGAGGGAGAGAGAGAATCTCAAGCAGACTCCTCGCTGGGCATGGGGCCTGGCACAAGGCTCCATCCCACCACCCTGAGGTCATGTCCTGAGCCAAAACCAAGACTCGGAAGCTTCACCGACTGAGCCTTCCAGGTGCCCCAGAACAAACTGTAAACTGTGCAGTGGCGTCAAGCAGATAACGGTAACAACGAGTGAATTCCAAAGACTGTCATCTCCCACAAAGGGACACAGTTAGGGCCTTGTGGGGACTGCCCGCCATGTGATGGGGGATCTCGCACAATCCCCGGTAGTTGGCATTGCCTGCTCACCCTCTGGAGGGTTCCTTCCTTGGATTCACCCCTCGGAGGTGAGTGTCCCTACAGTCACACCGCTCAGGTACCACGATCGCTTCCAGAGCGCTTTGCACTGTCGTGTGATTTTAAAGGTCTGCGAGCGTCAGAAACCGGCGGCTCGGAGAGTAAGTGCTGTCTGCTGGGATTGACATGCCCTTCCCCCGCTTCTTCTCTCCTGTCAGTGCTTTGGGCTCCTGGGGCCCAACGGGGCTGGGAAGAGCAGCACATTCAAGATGCTCAACGGGGACTGCCCTCCGACCTCAGGACACGCCGTCATCAGGACCCCCGCAGGGTAAATCCAGAGCCTGCCAGGGCATCCTGAGCGAGCCCTAGAGCCGCCCGCATCCCCTCAGCTCTGTGGCCTGGAGTCTGAGCTGCGTCCTCCTTCCACGTTTACCTTTCTGTTAGCTGCCAGGTGCCAGACGGGGAGGGGTCTCTGGTGCCAATGGGATAAGCTCCCTTATCTCATCCGCAAAGGGTGGAGGGGGTGTGGGCAGAAAGCGGCCAGGCCTGAGGTCTCTCCGGGCGCCCAGCGGGCCCCGTGTGTCTGGCTGCTGACCCAGGTGAGTGGGAAATAGGAGGAAGGAGATCCGACCAGTAGGGAGAGTGTGAGGTACGTGTGCGTCCTGGTGCAGGCTCTGAGAGGGAGTCGCGTGTATGGAGTCGAAGCATGCTCGAGCTCTCACACTGCTGGTTTTTTCCTGCAGTTGTGGAAGGAAGAAGGTGTGTGTCTGTTGCTTGGGTGGCGTGCGTGCGTGCGTGCACATCCCTAACCTCTCTATTTACCAGTACCTGTGGATAGAAGGATCAGAATGTCAAAAGCAAAAAATATATGGTCTATTTTTCTCATCCCTGGAAGCCTGACTCTCTTGTTCATGATCCCGTCCCATCATTTGTAAACTAATTGGAAAATGAAATTCAAATAGCTGTTCTTGAAGGAAAGAATACATTTATATCTCCTTAATGGCTTGCAATCCCTTATTATGCTACGTATGTGTGTAATTAGTTTAATTATGACTAAATCGCACTTGCATTAATTATATTTTTAACCTTGATTATTTGTAATGTTAATTGCACATTGCTAGTCAAGGAATTAAATGGGTAATTAGAACACAATGGAATTTTAACTATTTAGCTGGTGTACATCTTCCTGCCCATGAAGCTCATAACCTACTGCTACCCAGTTAGGGTACGTTGATAGTCATTCATTATTTTCAGGTCCTTTTTGTCTCTTTTTTTTGAGGTTATATGATCAGGAACAGGGCTCTTTTCTTTTCTTGTTTATTAACGTCTATGAAGGTGTGTCCGTAAGTACAGAATATACTTCGTAACCGAGCTTTGTAATTAGATTTAAATTATCTTGAGCCCCTGGCACAATGGCAGTGGTCACCGACTGGAAGACCGCAGGCCAACAGTCACTTTGTTTTTATTTGGCCAGTACAGCACGTGCATTTTGGAATTGGACCTCCCTTGGTCAGAACGCAGACTTCCTAGTTCGTCACAGTCCCCACCCGTCCCTATGGCCTCACTACCGGCACCAGCAGATGTGTAGGTTGACCCTCTGCAGCTCTTAGATGCTAGAGGTTGCAAACTCCTGGGGTTAGAATTAGAATAAGTTGTAATCCTAATAGTTACACTGTTGTGACTCTGGTATTTACCAAGCATCAGGCCATGTGGGGCTTGGCGTTTCTGGTCTCATCCGGGGGTTGGAACCACCTGGGGAAGAGGACCTCATCCTGATCACACTGATCAGGAATTTGGGGCTCAGGGCATTCTGTGGTGTGCTAGGAGTCAGGCTTCTGGAAAGTAGCAGAGGATTTGAATCCGAGTTCTCAGCATAGGAGTTACCAGATCACATAGCGTTGGAATTCAGGCCAATGACTCACTGGAGGAGTAGGAGGGCTAAGGTGCTGCCTCGGAGCCAAGCGGGGCTGGCCTGGGTCTGCCTGGAAGCAGAGTAGACTTTGGAAGTGTCTGGAGGGATAAGTTACGCCACCTACAAGGCCCATCACCCCTCCTGGGTCCTGGGTGCGAGGGAGGGACGGTCCCTGTAAGGCTCCGGTGTGTGTGCATTAGCCCCGGGCCTGTGAGCCTTTTGCACTCAGTGTGTGGCCAGCAGCCTTGTAAGGGCCGTGTCCGCTGTGTGCTGGTCCTGTCGAGCGGTGATCATCCACAGAGGAGTGTCCACCTGGTCAGGAGTCCGCAAAGCCTCAGGCCCTATCTGTGTGCATCCTCTCAGTTCACCTCTCTTGCCGGTTCTTGACCTGAGGAGGGTTTTTTTCTTTTTTCTTTAAGGTTTTATTTATCTTAGAGAAAGATCACAAGCAGAGAGGAGGGGCCGAGAGAGGGAGAAGCAGGCTCCCCGATGAGCAGGGAGCCCCAACCGAGACCGACCCGGCGCAAGGGTCATGACTTGAGCCCAAGGCACTCACTCAACCGGATGAGCCGCCCAGGCACCCCCGTAACTGAATACATTGAAACTGAAGTTTAGGGGCACCTGGGTGTCACAGTCGGTTGAGTGTCTGCCTCTTGATTTCAGCTCGGGTCATGCTCAGGTCGTGATCTCGGGGTAGTGAGGTGAGGCCCCAACTCCCAGGCTCAGCGGGGAATGTGCTGGAGATCCCTCTGCCCCTCCCCAGCCTCTATCTCTCTCTCAGATCAATAAAAAAAAATACTTTATGAAGCTTAAAAGCCACAGTGGTTAGTAGCTGCTAATTTGAACAGACACAAACCTAATTTTGCTCCTTTATGGTCTTTTTCTCTCATCTTTCCTTAAGAGCTTGTCTGAGATTTAACTCCGCAGTCTCACTACAAGACGTCCAGGTACGAGTATCTTCTCAACTGTGATGCTCGAGAAGCATCGTGGTTTTCTAGGAGAAATAGTAAGTCATGGCCTGGGGGAAATTTGGTGACGTTATCACCCAGTTAGAAAAACGTGAAGTTGTGAAGTTTCTGAACAGGAAGTTAAAAGCTGCCTACTGGGCCCAGGAAGGTGTTGACAGGTGGACTGAGGAGCTAGATGTCAAGAGCTTCTGACTTTCCTCCTCCCTCTGCCCGTGCGTGTGTGCACGTGCACTCTCTCTCTCTTCTCTCTCTCTCTCTCTCAAATAAATAAAATCTTTAAAAAAAGACGCAGGCATTCTTTTCACATGTTAGACCAGTATTTTTGGAGTCTGTTCCATGTCAATGCATGAAGGTAGGACAGATCTTTCTTCTGCCTCCCGGCCCCCCAGCTTCCTCCCGTCTTAAGTGATCACACATCAGAGATGCGGGTGAGCAGTAACTCTTAGACCCTCTAATATCCCCACGTTGCTGAGATTCTGGGTATTACACGTAGGAACCTACATACAGATACCCGGCTTCGTTTAAGCACCGTGATACCAATATTACGAAGAAGACCGAGGCTAATTTATTGCTTATAAATCTTTTACACTAACGTGAATCACAGATTAAGTCATAACCTCACCAATTAGGAATCGCTTGGAAATTTGTTTCTCTCCCGTTTTAAATTAAACGGCGATGTAAAATACTAATACCGATTAGGAAAACAGTGAAGGGAAATCCTGTAAGACTATTCTTACATGAAAGTGGTTTTTATTCTTGTAGTCCCAGCTTTGAAAAAAAATTCTGTTGTATGTACGTATGTGTCTGATGTGTGTGTGTTATGTTTCTGTCATCTATAAATAGTCTATATCTGCCCATTTATCCTGCATGTGTGTGCTTATCACGTCCCCATCATCTAAGACTTACCTGTCCGTCCTGTAGGTGCACATACACATCATTGCCGTCATATTATAAACTGTTGGTTTGTGTCGTCTAGGTCTCCAATTTTTACATCACAGCAGGATGTGTGATGCACATTGCTAGTCAAGGAGTTAAATGGGTAATTAGAACACAATGGAATTTTAACTACTTAGCCGGTGTACATCTTCCTGCCCATGAAGCTCACAACTGACTGCTGCACAGATCCCATGCTCATGCCCATCCTGTATTCCACTGGATTTCTAAGTCCACAACTACTGAGCCATTTTTCTCTCATGCAATCATATTGTTTCCTAAAAAAAAAAAAAATCTTATCTCATTTAAAACAATATATTAATTTGAGAGAGAGAGCATGTGAGCATGGGGGAGGAGGGGCAGAGGGAGAGAGAATTGCAAGCAGACTCGGTGCTGAGCATGGAGCCAGACCTAGGACTTGATCGGGAGATCAAGACCTTTAGATCATGACCTGAGCTGACACAGAGTCAGATGCTTACCCGATTGAGCCCCCCAATTATGTTCTTACTTGAGTTTTCTTTTCTTGGAGCTCAGTGTCTCCTGGATCCAACAGTCTTGTCCTGTAGTACAGACTGGTGTGGGCCATGTGGCCGGGCTCAGCCATGGCAGAAAGCAGGGCCCGTGGAAGGCCTCCGCAGGTCGCCGTTAGGGCTGAGAATCTCATTCATTCATTCATTCATTCATTCATTCATTTTTGAGAGAGAGACCGTGAACAGGGTCAGGGGCAGAGGGAGAGGGGAGAGAGAAGCCCCAGCAGACTCCATGCTCAGCTCAGCAGAGAGCCCCACGCAGGGCTTGGTCTTACGACCCTGAGATCATGACCCGAGTTGAAATCAGGAGTGGGATGCGTAACCAACTGAGCCCAGCTGCCCCTGTCATTTCTTTTTTTAATGGAAAATTCATTCATTATGTCAAGAACTGCTGACCTCTCCCACAGTGTGTGGTGCTTAATTCATCATTTCTCCTGGGGCTTTATCCCCCACCAGTACACATCGGCTCCTGTACTGACGGACCAGGGGGATTAAGCCATCCTGCATTATCCGTTTGTTTCATTACAAAGTGATATTAGAAAAACTGAAAATCCCCCGGCAGACGTATGTCCCTAAGCGTTTTGTTAATCAAAGGATAATGTTCACTGAAGACGAATATTGGAGGCAATTGCTCTCCTTTCCTGGACATTTAAACACAAAAGCCAGGTCGAGGTCTTCGTAAATTTAGAATCCTTTTCTCCGGAGGTTGTTCCAACACGGAGCCCTATTTTCTTTAATGAATAAAATGGGCCGCTGGGGGCCGGGGGTGATAGGAACACCAGCTCGACACACGTGATTTCCTTTGTCCAAAGATCATCAGAAGCAACCTCAAACATAGAGGTTATCTGTCGAGCTGTGTGAAGGTTCAGATAGGAGCTTTTGGTGAACATCAGGGTTCCTATGTTGTCTAAGCTGCTCAGCTCTCCATACAAGGCCCCCTTGGGCACCCGTTGATTGCAGGTGCCTTCCCTGCACGGCACCCAAGCCCTCCCCAGCATCGTGTAGGACTTCCGATGCACGTGATACTCTTTCTTCCTCCTCCGGCCCCATTTCTATGCCCCTGCGTGCTCCTTTCACCTGGGGAACTCCAGCTGTCCATCCGTGTCAAGTGCGGACAGGTCTACGGCCACCCATTGGGAAGATAGAGTTATTCTCACTCCATCCCACGTGACACTTGACCACATCACCATTAAAATATCCTGTCACGTTGTGTTTCACTTCCCATTGGCAGGTCTGTTGGATCACGAGCTCTGTGAAGACGTACACAGTAGCTCCTCAATGAGTGACTCACCCTCTTCCTCTCACAGGTGAAGAGCCGGAGGCTGGGCAGGCGAAGGACTCGCCTGAGTCACATAGTGTGAAGTTAGCAGTGACCCAGTCCCTGGATTCCCAGCATGTGTTCCCTTCCACCTTCTCTTTAACATTTTGGGATGGAAGGAAAAGGAAAAGGCTGGATTTGGTGGGGCTGATGACCAGTCTCGCTCAGTTACGGCTGTGACGGGCGGATGTAAGGACTGGATGAGAGGTGGTCACGTACGTGGATGACCACCCTAACCCATGTACCAGTCAGTATTGACCTCTTACGTTGATTTGAAGACTTGGTTTCTCCCAAGAATGTTTCTAAACATGCTGACACCTACACTTGTATTTCATGTGTCATTTATAAGAGCATAGATGGTAAAATTTGGTGTGCGTAGGTTTCCACACCCACGTGCGGCCACTGTGGAGGGCGCATATCCAGTTCTGGCTTTGCTCTCGGGCGTGGGGGCTCCTCCTGACCCAATGGGAGCAGTTCATGGACATCCAGTTACTCAGGGACTGACCCGTTGTGACCTGGGCGGAGGCTGTGGTGCGATGACGTGTGGACGGTGGCAGGAAAACATGGAGCAATTTGAAGGCAAACGGGTTTAAAAATCTGCCTTGGAAGCGAATCCGCCAGGGCCATGGAACGGGTCTGCGTTGGCTCCTTCTGCCTTGGCCGCTTGCGGCCTGCTGGTGGCAGGAGGGGAGTCAGGGTGGGCGAGCAGCAGAACCAGGCCAACTCTCAGTATTGAAGTGTTGGCTTGGCCGCGGCCTCTCAGAAGGCGCCAAGCGTTTTGTTTAGTCTTCAGAATTCCTTGCTGTGTTGCATCATCAAACGAAGAGATGGGGGAGAAAGCTGGTCAGCACGCATCACGATAAAAGCCATTCGAAGTTTGTTTTTGTGTCAAATCCTCGACGGGAAAACATCTTGCCTTGGCAAGAGGCGCCGAGGCATCAGCGTGCGGGTGGTGCAGCCGTGTGCAGACTGGGAGGCGGGCGGCGGGGGCCTGGGGCAGGCGGTGCCCCATTGGCATCACCCCTCGTTGAGATCTATCGTCCCGGGCTGGTCTCCTGCCAGGTCGGGGAGGGCAAACTCATCTCACCCCAGAGCCTCATTATCACATGACCTTTGCCAGGCTGACCTCCGGGGCTCAGCCTACGTCCAGTCTCCAGCTCCCTTGTGACAGCGCCATTGAAATGGGTCCTGTGACCTCAACTCCAAGGTATCTGTTGATCTTTCCAGAGAATTCTCTTCTACATTTCGATAAGCATTTAGCTACTCCCAGAGCAGCAGGTCTTTGAGCTAACAAAGCGGAGCTAGAGAGGCCACGGGATGCTTCGACTCAACAGGTCCTTAAAGCTCTTTGAAGGCCTGGCCCCACTCCGGCTCGGCGGCCCCGGCTCCTTTCCGCAGACCGTGGACCCCGCCACCCGCCGCACCGGACGTCCGTGCGTGGTCAACAGTGCAGAACCGAGGGATCCCTGACGTGCAGGATCAGGCGAGGTGGTTTCTGTCTAACTCCAAGCGCATGCAAGCGTTTTACGTGCACGACCAGCAGAAGAGGCTCTTCGTCCCACTCCAGTGTGAAATCTTGTCCGCGATTTAAAAAGGTGGCTCCCGTGTCACTAGAAGGAGGCAGCCATTCGTGACCTGGGTGGTGAGTAGTCCTGAAGACAGATGGAGAAGCATCCTCTTTCCGTGGCTAGAGCCCTCCCCGGCTGCCGTTAGTGACCTCCTCTGAAGCCCAGATATCCCACCTGAGAGGGGACACACATGGTGCAAGCATTGCAGAGGCAGGAGGGGCCTGGGCCACTGAGCCATGAGAACGGTCATTTAAATAGATCCCCCATGTCTTTAAATGGCTTGTGCTGTTTAAATATAAGTTTGGGGCACCTGGGGGGCTCAGTGGGTTAAGCACCCGCTTGTGGCTCAGGTCGTGATCCCGGGATCCTGGGATCCAGCCCTACATGGCCGGGTTCCCTCCACAGTGAGGAGTCTGCTCCTCCCTCTGCCTCTGCCCCCTCCCCACTCATATTCCCTCTCTCTCAAATCTTTAAAAATGAATAAATACAAGTTTCATACATTTAAATTGCCACAGAGCTAGTCGACTTGGGCAGAGCTGCTAGGAGACCAGGAAAGCTCGTTTCAGCAGAACCCAGATAAACATTCTGAAATGCTAAAACTGGCGCAGGGAGTTTTATAAATCAGCAAGTGCAGATAAACCCTTTTTAAAATGTGAACTTTAAATTGAGATGTAGAACAGCTAAATATCGTGACTATAAGGCTTGATGAATTTTTTCTTCTGCTCGTCCATCCCCACTAGCATCCCTAAGGCAGACCGTTGCCGGGACCCAGAAGCCCCCCTCGTGATCTCTCCCCGTCGAGAGGAGACTGTGGTGACTTGTTATCATGGATTAGCCTCGTTTGTAAACTTTCCTTCAATGGGATCATACGTGGGCACCAGAGGGACGGAGTCGGTGAAGCCCTGACTGAGCCACCCAGGCGCCCCTGCAAGCTGTTTTGCTAAAACAGAGCCCTATTTTATGTCGCCAACAGGAGGGCAGTAAGGTCACCATATTTCCACATCCTCACAAATACGTATCGCGTCCCTGTTGGATCGCAGCCATCCTAGAGGGTAGGAGGTGGTGCTTCCCTGCATTTCTCTAATGACTTACTGGTACTAACCATATTTTTTCTATGCCTTTTGGCTGTTTGTGCATCTTCGGAGAAATGTATATTCACATATTTTGCCCATTTAAAAAAAGTTGGGTTACGTACATCTTTATTACTGAGTCGTAAGCATTATTTATTAGATTCCAGAACAAGCATATTATGAGATACATGATTTACAAAAGTTTCACCATTTTGCATAGGATGCCTTTTAGTATTTTTGGTGGTTTTTAAAATTTTTTTTAATTTTTAAAAATTTATTATTTTTTTGTAGTTTCAAGTTTGTATTTAAATACTAGTTACTAAAAAATAAAAATAAATAAAATAAATAAATTCTAGTTACTTAATATATAGTGTAATATTAGTTTCAGGAGTAGAATTTAGTGATTCATCACTTACATACAACACCCAGCGCTCCTCACAAGTGCCCTCCTTGTTACCCACCACCCATCTAGCCCGGCCCCCACCCACCTCCCTCCTTCACCCCTCTGTGTGTTATCTATCATTAGGAGTCTGTTTTCTGGTTTTTCTCTCTCTTTTTTCTCCCTATGCTCACCTTTTTTGTGTCTTAAATTCCACATCTGAGTGAAACCCTCTGGTATTTGTCCTTCTCTGACTCATTGCACTCAGCAGAACACCCTCTAGCTCCATCCACATCCTTGCAAATGTCAAGATCTCATTCTTTTTTGAAGCCCGAGTAACAGTCCACTGCATATGCTTCTACTACCTTCTCTTTGTCCGTTCATCTCTCGGGGGACACTTGGGCTCTCTCTGTAGTTTGGCTGTTGTTGATAGTGTTGCTATAAACCCTGGGGTGCAGGGGCCTCTTCAGGTCAGTATCTTTGTATCTTTTGGATAAATACCTAGTAGTCCAGCTGCTGGGTTGTAGGGTAGCCCTATTTTGAACCTTTTGAGGACCCTCCATCCTGTTCCCCACAGTGGCTGTACCAGTTTGCATTCCCATTAACCACTAGTGGATGAGGGTTCCCTTTCCTCCACCTCCCTGCCAAAAGATTTTATGTATATTTGAGAGAGAGACAGACAGAGACCCCACACGGGGTGGGGGGAGCAGAGAGAAGCAGAGGCCCCGTGGAGCAGGGAGCCTGACGTGGGGCCTCGATCCCACGACCCCAGGATCATGACCTGAGCTGAAGGCAATGCTCAGCCCAAGTGCCCCCAGACGGGGCATAGAAGGGTCCCGGGACAAGGCCAGATTCTCCTTGATGCTGTTGACATGCGATGCGAAGACCTTGACGTATGTGTCACTGGTGAGCCCTGATGGGCGGTGAGGGCTTGAGTGACAGTCCCCACGCAGATGCACGGCCGAGCCGGATGGTCCCGGGGAGCCGCTGCAGGGGAGCCCAGCTGGGGTTCCTGCGAACCGGGCGCTGCGCTGCAGCAGGGTCCCTATTAACGTGAGCCGACCGCCCCTCTTCCTTTCTTCCGCGGCTCCCTCTCTCTGCCTCACGGCCGCAGAATGAAAAAAGAGGAAACCGCGGGAGACGCCCAGCGCCGCACAGTGGTCGGCATCGGCCGTTCCGCTCCCTGGGGGCCGTGGGGACATGTGGCCTTGTTTTGCCGGCTCTGAAACGCCGGTGGGGGTCCCCAAACGTGACTCTGTGCACATGGCTGGTGGGGGACGGAAGTGGAAACAGGCCCAGACACCGAGCCGCGGCGCGCGTGGACCTCGACGGCGAGCCCAGACACCGAGCTGCTGCCGTCGTCCCCTGGATCGTCCAGCTCTGCGGGCGCCCGGGGCGGGCAAGTCCACGGGGGCGGGCCTGGGCCCGTGACCGGTTTCTGGGTGCAGGGCCTTGGGGCGGCTTGGGTGGCAGTGACGGTGCAGCGCCCGGCGTGTCCTCGGAGCCGCCGGGTCTCCCCCAAACGATTCCTTCTGTGTCATGTGCATTTTACCGCCGTGGAAAATAACAGTAGGAAAAACGAGAGAAAGCAAAACTCGCCCAGTGACGTTTCTCCAGAGGCCGAGGTTCAAAACGAAGCCCGACCCTCCAGGCCTGTTGCGGCCCCGTGCACGGATTCTTGTTTCTCAGTTTCCAGGACTGTGAGTGTCTTGTCCTCCTTAGGATTTTCTTCGGAGCCTCTTATTTTCTCTAGTTTAAGGACGCGGGATAAACTCCGCGCGGCACACAGAGCACGCGTCCATCCGAGGCTTCCTGTCGATACCCGGCTGTTGGCGCTTCAGCTTTGGGGGCGCCCACAATGACAGGTGGAGTTTCTACGGCTCGGGGTCAGCGTCCCTAACACCCCGTGTTGCCCAGGGTCAACTGTATGTTATTAATTCACAAAATTCTGATATTCAGGGTAAAGTTGCCGAGAAAGCCTCCCACTGATACCTACCTGTCTTTTAAAGTCTCTTAAAATCCATCAGTGGAGAAAATTCCGGAATGTGGCCAAACTAAAAAAAAAAAAAAAAAAAAGAAAAAAAAAAGAAAAAAATTCCACAGATCAGCAAAAGTCAGGCTGGAAGCAGCTGTTTGCTACAGGAAATAGAGTGGAAGGAGTTGGAGGGCGTGAGGTTCGCAAGAAGCAGAGAAAATGAAGCAAGGTTTGCAATGAAAAATTACGCAAAGCTAGGTTTTCTTGTGTCGTTTCCTTGTTCCCAGGCGCTTATGCCACTTTAATTAAAAATATTAATAGTCATTGAATGAATGGAACGGATTCACTTTTTGGGAGATCCCAATAGTAACACCTGTAGCAATAATGATTTCTCAAAAATGACTTTTTTTTTTTTTTTCATTTAGGAAATAGACCTTTTCCTGTGTGGAATGCTTTCAGGCTTTACAGTTAATATGAGTTTTTTTTTTTTTTTTTAAGATTTTATTTACTTAGAGAGCGAGAGGGTGAGTGTGTGTGCACAGAGCGGACGGGGGGAGGGCAGTTCCCTGCGGAGCAGGGGCCAACATGGGCTCGGCCCCAGGTTCAGGGGTGGAGGTCACTGACCATGACGGTGAGTCTTCGTTTCAGGAGACGTTTACGGATGTTCAGTGGGAGGCTGCGTACGGCGCCAGGAGCGTGGGCTTCTTAAAGGCCTGACCGGGGGTCGCTCGGGCCCGTGTCCGTGACCCCGGGTGCCACTGGAGGCCGAGCCTGGGCCGCCACCCAGGCGCCCCGTGTGGGTGTCCCGCCGGCCCAGACGCCGGGTAGCTGCTCCCCGCGGGGCCGTCCGAGCTCCTGGCGGGCCGGGCCGGGTGCGGGAGGGGCCGGGCCTGTGGAGCCGGGTTTGGACGGCGCGGCCGTGTGTGTTGGCAGAGAGCTGCTGGACCTGGGCGCGGCGGGCGCGGCGGGGCTCCGCATCGGCTACTGCCCGCAGCAGGACGCCCTGGACGAGCTGCTGACCGGCTGGGAGCACCTGGACTACTACTGCCGCCTCCGCGGGGTTCCCAGCCCGAGCATCCCCCAGGTAAGGCGCCCTCGGCCCCTGCAGGTGCAGCGCACTCTGCAGCCCCTGGACCAGGAGCCCCTCACGGCTGAACCTGAACCCCGGCCCCTCTGATCACAGGGAACTGGGGTGTCTTGGGTTCGGTCACGAGCCGAGCACCTCGGCCTCTTGGGGGAGGTTGATGTTCGCGGGCTCGTCTGGTCTCTATGCGCCTCTCCCCCTTAGGGGCCCTTCTATTCGGGAGCAAACATCATGCCCCCCTCTCCGTAAGGGCCGCGGCCGAGGCGCCGCGCGGGCTGCTGGAAGGAGGCCCTCCCGGGGACTGGGTGGCCCCTGCCCTGCCACCTGGCCCGGGCCCCAGAGGATGCAGACACGCTCGGCCTCTGCGCGTCCCGGTGCTCCCTCCCGGTGCTCCCTCTGTAAGTCGGGCCCTCGGGCTGCGGGGCCGGCCGTCGCCCCGCTACCCTGGGTCCGCTCATCCCAGCCAGGCGGCTGTGGAAGCCCGACGCCGATCGGAGCCCGCGTTCGAGGGCCGTCTGTCCCCATCAGCCCCCCCTTGTCCGGATGAAAGAGGCCAGAGGTCGGCAGGGCCTCAGCGCCCCGCGCCCCGTGGAGTCCCGCGGCAGGGCCAGCTCGGCACCCCCCGGCCTCTGGGCGCAGGCTGGGTCGGGGAACCCTCCCGGAGTTTGTGGTAATGCTGCCGGATGGGAGGCCTGGCCTCCTGAGCCGTCGGGGTACCCCCCACCCCGGGGGAGTTAGCTCCCCTGACCGGGTCCCGCCCCGTCCTCAGCCTCAGAAATCCGGGAACCAGAGCGGCCAGGTGGGTCCCGCAGCTTCTCGGCTCGGTGACCAGGAGGGGCTCTTAGAAAATGACCAACACAGGCCGCCCGGGTCTCGGGACACAGCGGCTGTTCTGGGTGTCGCACGGCCGTCCCATGACCTACATGCCACGCTTGTTCCCTGGCTTGCACACGGGGAGCTGAGCTGCAGGTAGTGGCCGGGTTTCCCTTCCAATCCTATAAACTGGTGCCCATATGTGTCCGGGTGAAGACGCCACCCGGGTGCCGAGCACGTGCTGGCTTCTCACTGGGTTCCGCGGGGCTTCTGGTGCCCCGGGTGGTCCGGCCTTGTTTCTACGGTCCTTCGGTGGCCTAGGGAGTGGAGACGACGTGCAGTCACCTTGTGGCCCCTCCGCCCGGGGTCCCCTAGCCCGTCCCGGGACCAGGAGCCCCTCGCAGCTGAACCTGAACTGCGGCCCCTCTGATCACAGGGAACTGGGGTTCCTCCCCGCCCCTGGGATGCCTTCCTGGCATATCTGCCCCCACCTGGGTTCCCTCCTGCGGGCTGGCACCTGCCTTCAGCGGCCTGGGCAGCCGCAGGGGGTCCACTGTGGTTCTAGAGGAGGATGCACCTGCACCTGCACCTGCGGGAGGCCCCTCCTGACTGCCCCTCGCACCCCTCCCGCCCCCTGCACCTGCCCCTCCTGACCTCGCATCCTACTCCTCCCGCCCCCCCATGCACCTGCCCCTCCTGACCGCCCCTGGCACCCCTCCTGCACCCCCTGCACCTGCCATCCTGACCGCCCCTCACAGCCCTCCCGCCCCCCACGCACTTGTCCCTCCTGACTGCCCCTCGCACCCCTCCTGCGCCCCCACCTGCCCCTCCTGACCACCCCTCGCACCCCTCCTACCCCCCCACCTGCCCCTCCTGACCGCCCCTCGCACCCCTCCTGCGTCTCCTGCACCAGCCCCACCTGACCGCCCCTCGCACAGCCCCGTCCCCCCACCTGCCCCTCCTGACCGCCCTTTGCACCCTCCCACCCCCCCTGCACCCAGGCCCGTCAGCCCCCGGGGGTCCCAGGTCACAGTGGCCCAGCCCCTGGGGTTTTCTGTGTGTCCTCCTCCTCCTCTTCCCCTCCCCGGAACCCCTACAACTTCAGTTAGTGCTGAAGACACGCTGTATTCATTTGGCCTGTATTAGGCTTAGTCTGTCGATGTGACGATTTTCCATTTTTCCCCGGCTGTCCACACTGCGTAGTGTTGTAATTCTCCATTTTAGCCTGAATTCAGCGAATCTGATCTAAAAATAAATCTAGCATCAAGTTATAAGAAAACAATTCAGGCAGAGGCGTGGCCTGCGGCCGGGGTCACAGTGCGACAGCGTCGGGGCTCGGGCCCCAGAACCACGGGCGCGGTGCCGGTGGGGGTGTCTGGGGTGTGGTGTCCGGGGAGAGGGGACGCAGGGCCCTGCCCGGTGGTGACCCCAGCGCCTCCCACCCGCTGCTTCCTCCTCCCATTTGCCTTCATCCTCAAGGTTTCTTCCGCTCTGAGGTTTTGGTGGAAGGAGCCAGAAGTGACGGCTGGAGGAATGGGGACCGGGTTGAAAGCTGGGGGCGGGCTTGTGTCTGCAATCCTGCGCTTCCTTTTTCCTTGCCATTTTGATCTTTTTTTAAAAAAAAATGTATTAACTCACGAGACACAGAGCGAGGCAGAGAACCAGGCAGAGGGAGAAGCAGGCCCCCCACGAGCAGGGCCCCAGTGCAGGACTCGATCCCAGGACCCTGAGGTCACGACCTGAGCCGAGGGCAGACGCGTCACCAGCCGAGCCCCCAGGTGCCCAGCGGTGACCTTTTGTGGAATTGGGGCAATGTGGCCGGTTTCTAGGCTCCGGGAACACAAGCAACCCTGAAGTCGGCTGGGTCGGGGCCTCGCGCTGTCTGCGCACGAGGTGGGTCCTCGGGCCCTTCGTGTTACCTCGAGGCCACGCGGTAAAGCTGCAGAGCGGTTCCTGTTGGGGCAGAAACGTCACACTGGTACTTCCAGGCATTGTGGACGTTTCATCGTCGTTGTCCTTATTAGGATTATCCTGACTTGTGCGGGTTTATTTAATAAAGCATGAATATTAGTTCATACAGTTTAAATATATTTATATCTTGTTATTTTATTTTTTTATTTTTTTCCCTTTGTCTTACATTTTGTTAGTTACTCAGGGCACAGACTTTTCCCTGCTTCTCCTAAATTTGAGTTAAGATACAATCTTGGCCAGTTTGACTGTATGATGAGATCCACAGGGACAAGACAGAGCCAGGTCCGTGTCTCTGCGGTCGCGAGGGTCCAGTTTGACCCTTTTGTCAGAGGTTTAAACTGTGGGGAGGGAGCGGGAAACCCACTGGTGCTCGGCGTCAGCCCCCGAGGTCTGCATGGGGTCGGGGGGGATGGGCCGGGAACGAGCCAAACGTACGGGGTGGGAATCGTGCTGGGTGTGGAGCAGAGGGGCTGCGTGGGCCCCGGACGGCCACTGGGAGGAGGGGGTGCGGACAGACGCCCACTGGCTGGGCCCCGGGTGCTAGGCACAGGGCAGGCAAAGGGGGAGCTGGGGAGGGGAGAGGAGGCGCGAGAGTGTGCAGGTCCAGGGCCAGGACCCCAGCCCGTGGCACCATCCCCCCCCACCCCCGTCCTCAAGGCTGCATGAGCCACTTCCCAGCCGTGGCCCAAGGGAAGCTCCAACTCAGTGGCCCCCTTCCCGAGCCCAGGGGCTCCTTCCTGGAAACAGGGCATTTCCTGCCTGTGTGACTGTCAAGAACCCTCGTCCCAAGTCTCTGCGCCCCGAAGTCCCAGTGGGCCCGCCCGTGTGGCTGTGCATCCAGACCCTGGCTGGCCGGGTCTCCGCCCCTGCACCCCCTGCGCCCCCTGTGTCTCCCTGGGCTCCGGGCGGGGTGCTCGGCCCACACGGAGACGCCCACAGGCACCGTCCTGTGCCGGGCGGGGGTGAGGGGGCTGCAGGGCTGAGAGCCGGCCCGGGCCCAGTGAGGGCTGCCTTCATGGGAGGCGCCTGTCTTGCAGGTGGCCGGGGACCTCGTGGAGCGTCTAGGCCTGGAAGCCCACGTGGACCAGCTGGTGGCCACGTACAGTGGGGGCACCAGGCGGAAGCTATCGACGGCCTTGGCCCTGCTGGGCTCACCTGACCTGCTCCTCCTGGTGAGTCCTGGGGACGGAGGGCCGCGGCCTCTGGGCGCCGCCACCTGGGACGCGGCCGAGCTCATGGAGCCCCCTGGGAGGAGAGCCCGTCTGCACTGTTGGTTCCCTGAACTGAGGAACTTCCTGCTTGAGATGACAGTTCCCGAACAGAATCCAAAAATGCATTGAAGTTTTACAAAAATCTTAAAAAAGATCATCCTTTTTTTTTTTTTAAGATTTTATCTATTCATGAGACATAGAGAGAGGCAGAGACACAGGCAGAGGGAGAAGCAGGCTCCCTGCAGGGAGTCCGATGCGGGACTCGGTCCGGGATTCCGGGGTCATGACCCCAGCCAAGGGCAGATGCTCGACTGCTGAGCCCCCCGGGCGTCCCCAAAACAATGATCTTGGGATCGAGTCCCTGTTACGTGCGTCACTGAAGGTCCGACACAAGTCCACCATTAGCGGCAGCTGTGCGGGACCTACCGCTAAGCTAATCCGGGCTTGACATCCGCCCGCTGTCTCTGCGTCCCGCCCGCCCATGGGGGACTCCTGGTGGGCGTGTTGGGGACCGCGGGCCCTTGAGCGGCACGGGGGGGGGGGGGCGAGCATGGGTGCCATGGCTTTGGGGGCAGGCTGCCCGAGACCTGCCTGGGAGCTGGCGGTAATCCAGTTTGGCCGGATGAAGGCGTCAGCTGGTGACGGCGGGCCGAGAAGTAGAGCCAGCGGCTGGCATTTGAAGCGTGGCTCGAGGTCCCCCCTCCCGACGAGGTGCAGAGGGCGCTCGGGGGGGCCGCAGGCGGGACACGAGCCGCACATCCGCGCTCGCTGGGCACTGCGTGAGCACAGCTCCCGTTACTGTTCTAGCTGTGCACGTACCTCACCCAGGTTGCAGAAGAGCACAGCTATGCTTTGCAGCTCGGGGCCATTTTTTGGGGTGCACTTTCTCTTTCTTGCTGACCCTGAGCCCTTAAGAGAAATGCGTTTAGTTCTCCCTGACGGCAAAAAGCACAGACATGCATCTCGCCGCCCAGAGCCCGTTTCTCTCAAAGGTGGTTCAGTAAGTGCAGGGGTCGGGTGTATATTGGAGGAGAGAGCCCCAGGTTGCATGAAACCCCACTTGACCTGCTGGCGCTACACGGGGGACGCCGTTTCCGCTCCTGCGTGTCTTTCCGAAGCTCCGTGGGTGGTGGCCGCCCTGCCGCACCCCGAGGGGAGCTCGGGCACGTGCTGAGCCGGGAACCCGCCCGCCCCCGCGTGTCCTGAGGCTCCCCCTGCGGCCCTCACCTGTGCCCTCTCCCGCAGGACGAGCCCAGCTCTGGGATGGACCCCTGCTCCAAGCGGCACCTGTGGCGTACGATCACGCAGGAGGCTCGGAGAGGCTGTGCGGTGGTGCTGACCTCCCACAGGTGAGCCGCAGGCTGGCGCCGAGCCGCGGGTATGGCTGGGGGGTGTCGAGGGCCGCAGGGCAGCGGGGCCAGAGCCCGTGGCCCACGCCATCCGTCGTCGTCAGGACACCGCTGCAGCCGAGGGAGGTGGCCGCGAGCTGCCCAGCGCCCCACGCGTCCGTGCCTCTCTGCCCAACATCATTTTTTTATTTTTAAGATTCACCTATTTTTATCTTAGAAAGGGAGCACGGTCACATGGGCGGGGAGGGGCAGGGGGAGAAGCAGACTGCGCTGAACGGGGAGCCCGATGGGGAACTCAACAGCTGCGCTGTTTCCCGTTAGAGGGCGGCCAGAGGTGATCCTGATGTCGCTCCTGCCTGTGGCTTGCAGGAGTCCCCTTTGGCTTTCACGGTTGAACGTTGCCGTGTCCACGCGTGGATCTCCTTGTTCATCCCCCCGCCCCTGCTCGTGTCCATTGTGCTTCTTGAATACGTAGGTTAATGTTTTTCGATAGACGCAGGGATGTTTTGGCAGGTGGTCATTCCAGTATCTTTTCTGGATCTTTCTATCTTTCCTTTCCTATCACTGGTACTTTCTGTAAGTATGACGGTGTCCCACAGCTCTATGGGTGTCTGTCCATTTCTTTTATGTTTTATTTATTTTTTAAAAATATTTATTTATTCATGAGAGACACACACACACACAGAGGGAGAGACACAGGCAGAGGGAGAAGCAGGCTCCATGCAGGGAGCCCGATGCAGGACTCGATCCCGGGACCCCGGGGTCACGCCCTGGGCCGCAGGCAGGTGCTCAACCGCTGAACCACCCAGGGATCCATTTCTTTTAAATACTTTTCTTTTAAATACTTTTCTCTGTTTTCAGATTGCGTTATCTTCATTGATTGATCTTCAAGTTCACTGATGCTTTCTTCTGCTACTCAGATTTTGCTGTTGGCCTTGTAGTGAAATTTTCATTCCATTTATCATACGCTTCTACTAAAAACATTCCATTTGGTCCTTTTTTTTTTAAATTTATTTATTAAAACAGCTGGGTGGCTCAGCAATTGAGCATCTGCCTTTGGCTGAGGGCAAGATTCCAGGGTCCAGGATCGAGTCCCGCATCGGGCTCCCTGCATGGAGCCTGCTTCTCCCTCTGCCTGTGTCTCTGCCTCTCTCTGTGTCTCTCATGAATCAATAAATAAAATCTTAAAAAATAAAGTTTAATTATTTATTTTTAGTGGGAGGTAGAGGGACAGAGAGAGAGACAATCTCAAGCAGACTCCCTGCTGAGCACAGAACCCAATGCAGGGCTCGAACCCACGACCCTGAGATCATGACCTGAGCTGAAATCAAGAGTCAGACGCTCAACTGGCTGAGCCCCCCCAGGTGCCCCGTTTGTTCCTTTTTAAAAAAGGAATAGTGTCAATCTACTTTAGGATCTCTCTTTGTTGATCATCGTCATTTTTCTAAAAAATTCTTTGAACATCATTCCCTTTAGTGCCTTTTACTTAAGTAGAGTGGCTTCACTTGAAGTTTCTTTTCTGCTAAAGGTAGCATTTAGGGACACTTAGGAACAGGTTCTGCTGGCTGCTTTCCCCCCCTGCGTATGGGTAATAATTTCTAGTTTATTATGCAGGTTATAATTTCTGGTCAAAAACTGGATATTTCACGATATTTATTTATTTATTTATTTTTAAATTTTTTATTTATTCATGAGAGACACACAGAGAGAGGCAGAGACACAGGCAGAGGGAGAAGCAGGCTCCATTCAGGGAGCCCGATGCAAGACTCAAACCCGGGTCCCCAGGATCACGCCCTGGGCCGAAGGCGGCACTCAACCGCTGGGCCACCCGGACTGTCCTATTTCACGATATTTAATGAATTGTAGCATCTCTGGCTTTTGATTCCTCCCCTTCCCTCAAAGTTGCCATTATTGCTGGTTGTTTTGGTGTTTTTGATTTGTCTGTTCCTCTTATGTGTCCGTGTGTCAGGGTTTCTTTGCCTCCATGAATCTGCGAAATCTCTTTCCCCTGCAGCGAGTGACTCCTGATCCCTCTGTTCAGTTTGTAGATTAAATTCCGTGCTCATTTTCTAAAGCCCGGATTCCCTGGAGCCCCGTCCCGCCCCGGGTTTTACATGGGCAGAGGCTGCCCTCAGCGACCTCAGGGCCGTGGGGCTGTGTGTGCGCCGGGGAGGAGAGTGCACGCCCAGGCCTCCTCCAGGCGGCCTGGTTTTGTGTTGTCCTGGTTCTGCTGGCCTCTGGCACGTGCACGTGGCGCGTGTGGCTGGCGTGGCCCCTTCCTGACTCTGCCGCACATACCTACAGCCCCAGTGAGTGCCGTGCGTGCCCCAGCCAGCCGGTGCCTGGGCCCCGGAGCCCACCTCGGGCTGGACGCTGGCGCTGCTGGCCCTTCCTGGCTGCCGGGCTCCACCAAGCTCCTGCTGCTGATGCTGTCGCCGTCTGGGCAGAGCGCAGAGCCCCCGGGGTCAGGCCCACCCGCTGTGGCTGCGTGTTGTGAGGCCAGTCGTGCATCACCAGTCTCCTCACCCTAAATTCAGCCGTGTGTCAGCTGTGCTTCTCAGGGCGTTGCATGCCATTGGCCAGTTTCCAGAATTCTGAAACGGTTGCTTTTATTCATTTTGCTCAGTTTTATACGTGTCTTTTTTGGGGGAAAAGATTTGCCAATTTTTTTTTTCATTCAGCCACAGCCAGAAGTCCTGCCCTTGTCTTTTTGTCTTTGTTCCGTTTCTCTTCAGAAAATTAAAATTTACATTGACATGAAATATATTTGGCAAATCCTCTACCTTATAATATATATACATTTTTCTTTTTTTTGGCTTAAAACAATCTCTTGGCCGAGCCGATTGCAGAAACACCCTGCGTTCCTGTGTTCATTATGCTGGCCTTTGTTAGGTTCTCATGTTCATAGGTTGGTTCTACGATCGGATAAACTGGTGTCACATTAAAAATGCCTTTTAAATTCCACTGAGCACATAATTATTGCAGACAGTTCTCAGAAAGACCACATGTCACCGTAATTTCTGTTTTATGTCCTCTTATTCATATGGCTTCACGTTGATGAGGTGCCTTCATTTCTTTTTTTTTTTTGTGCCTTCATTTCTATAAATCTGTTCATATTCATGCAATGCAAAGGTGTAAATGACTCACGATTAATGGAGAGCAGGGCAGCCGGGGATTGAGTCTGTGATTCTGAGACAGCTGCCTTCAGCTGAAAACTATCCAGATGGCACAGTTTCCTCTTAGTTTTGAGTTCCCGTCTCTGTTCCTCTTACTGTTCCTTTCCTGGAGGACCGCGTAGAAATGTGTGGTTCCCACCTGTTTCCCACTGTGCCCTCCAAGAGGAATTGAAATAAAATGAGTCCATCCGGGGCACCTGGGGGTCTGACTCCTGATTCCAGCTCAGGTCATGATCTCAGGGTCGTGAGATTGAGCCCCGTGTCAGGCTCTGCACTCAGTGTGGAATCTGCTTGTGTCTCATGTCTGCCTCTCCCCCTGCTCGTTCTCTCTCTCTCTCTCTATCTCAAATAAATAAGTAAATAAAATCTTAAAAAAAAACAAAAACAAACCAGAAGCGAGTCCATCCCCATCCAAAAGATGTAAAATCTTAAAAAAAAAAAAAAAAGTGAGTCCATCCAAGAATGATGGGGAGTCTTTTTGCTCGCCCGCCCGCCGAGCCCTGACCTGTACGTCCCATTATAAGCCCTGAAGTCGTCCCGCCGTTCGGCCAGAGTGCTGTTCCAGCCAGCGTGATCATCACCCCAAGGACGTGCGGCGTTTGTTTTCCACGTACACGGGCAGAGGCTACTTTCGCTGATAATCCAACCCCCGGCATTTGGTCGGGATCTCACCAAATGAGATCGTGCTGAGCGGCTGGCCCCCCGTGCTATCCCACCTGTTGTTTGGATCTTGTTCGTTTGACGGCTAATAAGAAATCAGTGGAAACTACGGAGTCATTACGGAGGTCGGTGCTTCTACGGATCCGCACACACCTCAGCTGTTTAAGGATGTGACCCAGAGATGGCTTCGGCGTCCCCCACTTTAATCACACTCGTAAAAATGGAATAAGATTGTTTTAAACTGAAACCGATTAAAGAAACAGAGGAAGACGTGGTTGCACGGGAAGATCCTTAAGGCATGTTTGGGACGTGGATAGCGTGTATTCCTCAGTCCGCGTTAAGCTGCTGTAACAAAGATCCCCGACTACAGTGACTCAGACCAGACAAGCTTCCTCTTCCGCACGGACTCTTTGCGCTGGTGGGCTGTGCCGGAGCTCAGGTCATCCAAGGCCTCGGGGTCTTCCCTCCATGCCTCTTACTCACCTGTGGGTTTGGCCCCATCTTCATGGTTGAAATTCACTTTCTGGTCCAGCTCATGGACGGTGGAAGGAACCTAAGCCGCCTGGGCGGCAAGCAGGGTACCCTCAATCTGGGCAGGCCGCGACCGAGCGCACGACTGCTTTACGTCCGTTCCCTGGTGGTACAGACCCCGCATGTTCCCACAGGTGATAGTATAACGAGGTCGAAGAAGGAAACACTTTCCACCCTTCACCTCACTTTTTCAAGTATCGTGAAAATCATACCTTTTTGTGTGTTTTTCTTTCCTAGTTTTTTCCATGTACGTGTACATTTTTTCTAACATGACTGTCACTTTATCATTGCTGTATCACTACTTTCTACATTGACTTTACAAAACCTCCTTTTCATGACGAACACATGGATCCACTCCCATTTGTAGGAGTTTTGTATTATCCTATTGCAGGACCGATTTCTGGATTTTTACCGTTATAAGTAACTTGTCACATGCATTCATAAGTTCTGAATTTCCTAAGGTAAGTTCCTAGAAAAGAGGGAATCGTCAAATTGGGTTTTCAGAAAGTCATGCCGATTTTTCACTCCTACCGGCAGTATATGAGGGGACCCTCCGAGGATCATGGAGAAGATGCTTTAACTTTGGGGGTAATTTTTATGATCTGAGAATTCGTTGTTTTAATCTGCCCTGCAGATGAGGGGGGAAAGTGCTTTCCTGTACAACGTACAAAAGTGCACATGACAAATGCCTCTCTGGCTGGAAAATAGTTTTCTGATCACTTATTTGGTGGCTGAGCTTCTAAGCTGTTGGTATGCGGATTACCTGGGAGCAGGTCTTTGGAGTCTCTGTGTTTGCCCTTTTTCCTGGATCGCATCTGCATCGTTCTGTTTTTACGCTAACATGTATCTGCTCTTTATACTGAACGTATTAACCCTCTTGGGTTGCGTTTGTTGTAGTTTTTTTTTTTTTTTTAAGGTTTATTTGCTGAGTGTTGACGCGTTTATTAGAAGTTTGTAGTTTTGCCTTGTCAGCTGCCAGACATTGTCGTAGTTTGTCTGTTGCTGTCCTACTGGGCGGGACGTTCGCCTCCTCCCAGCACTTACCTGTTGGAAGCGTGACTGTCCCCTTCCATGCGGTCTTGTCTGGTTCCAACGATCTGCCTTCGAATTCCTTAGTGGGTAGCCTTCTTCAAATTATTTTAGCCTTAAACAAATGCTAATAGTTTCTGGGGCAAATTCTATTACTTTTCTTGTTTACAGTGTTTTCACCCTCTTAACTAAATAACTTTGAAGATATGCTCCATAATTTTGATTGGCATCAGACTATATCCTTATTATAATTCATGTTATTTTCCATATAATTATAATAATACTATTCTAAGCTAGGACTCTTTATTACAGATTTTATATCAAAATAATATTGCATATTAAGGCCAACTAAATCACAGTTGCAAATTATAATGTGGTTTTTATATTTTATTTTATATATTATAGTAAAATCAAATTCATATTTGTATTTTATATGAAATTCACTGATTACATTTTGTATTTATATATCCTATTATATTTTACATGTACATTTATACTAACACTATTTTATATTGCAATAATTTTCATATTACAGTAATTTTCATATTATAATAATTATAACAATGTTATAACATTATATTTTCACATTATAACATTTCATTTTCATATTATAACAGTTATAATGTTATAATTTTATAATAATTATATTTCTATAATCATTATAATTTCATAATAATTTTATAATATAGTTTTATAATAATTATATAAATTTATAATTATTTAATATAATTTCATAATAATTATAAAATATTATGACAATTTTATATAATATAAATTTTATAATAATTATAATATATAATTTAATAATTATTTATAATTTTATATATATTTATAAAATATTTTATAATTATAATTTTATAATAATTATAAAATATTATAACAATTTTCTTTTTCTAAAATATATTCACTTTTTTCTTGGAAGATCTTTTTATTGATTCAAGATTTCATTTAGGTTCATTAGTAGATCTTATTGCTTTTATTTTTTCATAAAACTTCCACATTTTCTATGAAGGTCACTTGTATCTAGTTTATATTTTTGTACTGTCACTAAAAGGTTCTGTCCTCATAACTGCTCCTCAGATACTGAAAGGCTGCTAAGTTTTCAGTTCATTGTGTCAGGGCTATCTAAATAAAACATCTGTGTAAAAAATGAGTTTTGGAGGGTTTCTTGAGGTTTGTATATTAGATATTCAAGAATATAGAAAATTCACGAATTTGCCACAGTGTTTTTGTTGACCTGTTTGGTCCAAGCCTGATGTCCGCAGGGCACAGCTCGCTCACACGCCTCTCGTCCTCCCCGCAGCATGGAGGAGTGCGAGGCTCTTTGCACGAGACTTGCCATCATGGTCAACGGCAGCTTCCGGTGCCTTGGCTCTCCCCAGCACCTGAAAAACAGGTATGTCGCATGTGTGTTACATGTATGTTGTGTGTGCATATGTATGTCCCATGCATGGTGCCTGTTGGACATATGCATGCCACATGTATGTCGTACGTGTATGCAGCGCACATATGCTGTGTGTATATACGTGTTGTGTGCATGTTGCATTGGTAGATGTATATTGTGCATACACGCGTGTTGTGTGTGTACATGCATGTTGTGTATAGACTGCATGTGCCCCTGTGTTGTGTATGTGTGTCGTACGGATGTATCGTGCTCCATGTGTACATATGCTGTGTGTATGTGTATGTTGCTGGTGTTTTACGTGTACATGTATGTTGCATGTCTGTTTCTTTCTGTCGAACTGTTTACTGTGCGTCCGTGCGTGCCGTAGCTCTACCTGCTGGTGCTCTAGAGCCAGCGTGGCCCGGTCCCCTCACTGCAGAGGAAGGGAGAAGGGGGCTGAGAAGGTGAGTGTGTTTGGGACGCACGTGGAGCCCCCCAGTCCCCACCACAGTCATGCTTCTACCAGTAGGACATGCGCTCTCCTTGCGACAGTCCAGAGAGAGAGAGGACAAGAAATGTCCTCGCTGATCCAGGATGCCTTCCCCAGCGCTTGTAAACCCTGTACCCCTCGTCCGGAGTGGATGGGGCCCTGGCACCGGCGGCCGGCGTGGGGTCACACAGGTGCTGTGGTCGTCGGTTTTATTTGGACTAATAAGGACTAAAGATTTTCCCTGTGTGTTCTCATCCTTTACATTTCTTCCCTGTTAATTGTCTTTTTATGTCTTTTTCGAGTTTTGGGGATATTCATGATTTTTATATCAATTTCTACAACCATGTTTGTGTCCCATATTGCGTTTTTTTGTAAAATTCGGTGTCATCTAAACTATTTTCACTCTTTCTGATTTCCTTTTAACTTGTTGGTTAATCTGTTGTTTCGGATACAGAATAATTCATTAATACATGTTGATAAATTGTTTTATTTCATTTATTTAGTGTTTTTGAAATTGGAATCTGCAGGCAGAGCTTTAACAGACCTATATGTTAGGTTGAAAGGTGTTTATTTCACGGGAGGAATGTTATCGGGTGCTTGATTGGCTGCACGGGGCAGTGAACATCTGTTGTGCAGTGGCTCGGAGTCGGGGCTGCCGGGACAGCCAAGGCCGCTGCCGCTTGCTGCGCAGGGTCGGCCACTTGTCAGATCAACCTGCTGGAAACTTCTCAGTTTGTACTCCGCTCATCTTTGATAAGTATCATCAAAAGAAAAATAATACTTCATACTCCCTAACCTTTATGAATGCTCACATAAAGGTTTATAGCCCGTGCCTAATTGCTCGGTGATTTATGTGTGCGCCTCGCTGCCTGCCCCAGGGCTTGGCGAGCCGCCGGGGAGCCGCGGGGGAGCCGCGGGGGAGCCAAGGCAGCCGTCCACCAGGGTGTGGGCTGTGGGCCCCGGTCTCACCCACTTCTGGCCTCTGTTCCCGGGACGCGGCGCAGGGCGGCTTGTTAGTGACGCAGGGACTGTGGGATTACACGAAGCGAGAAGTGGCTGGTGGGCGATTCGCCAAGACACGGAACCCAACGCGTTGCAGAGCATCCTTTGTGAACTTGGTGTTTTCCTGCAAGAGCTCAGCTGATGATGGGTTTCGGTAACATGGGATGAACGGCAAGGGGCTCCTTGTGTCGGGGACCCAGGAGTCCCCAGGAGTCCCTGGCCTCTGTGCCCGCTGCAGGTCCCTGGGGCTGAGGGGCTGCATGGACAGGACGGGCCCCTGAGTGTGCACGGCCCCGGGCATGCTCGTCCTGGGCTTTAAGCAGATGTGACATGCATGGCCCCGCTTCCAGCCCTGTTGTCCCCAATGCAGGCCGCAGGTTTGTCCCAGGACCCGGAGAGGTGACCCTGCAGGTCTGGGCTGTGCCTGCAGTGGGATCTGTGCATGTGTGCCTCAGTTTCCCAAACCCGCCTGGACCCCGCGGCCCCCTTGGGCCCTGTGTGTCCGTCCGTCGGGGCCACACTGCTCCTGAGGCACCATCTGAGGGCCTTGCTGCCCGTCCTGACACCCGGAGACCCAGGGGCCCCCGGGAGGACTGACCCCCAGATCCTAAACTCACTCCATTGTTAACGTGGCTCCTGCTTCCTTCTCCAGCTCCAGACCCTGTTAGAAGTTCCCGGGGCGTCCGATGCCATAGCTGCACCTGAGTGTGCCTTGCGTCCGACTGTACAATCATATCATTTTTTATTTTTTTATTTTTTTATTTTTTATTTTTTATTTTATTTATTTGTTATTTTTTATATTTTATTTTATTTATTTTTTATTTTTTATTTTATTTATTTTTCATTTTTAAATTCTTTTAAAAATTATTATTTATTTATTTATTTTTCTTTTTTCATTTTTTAGATTATTTTAATTTTTTATATTTAATTAATTAATTAATTTATTTATTTACTATGTATCATTTTTAAATTTTAAACTCCACCAGCATTGTATCTGCCCTTGGGGGGCTCACACCTGCCACTCCTCCTCCTCTGCCTTTGTCTCTCTTTCTGAGAAGGGACTTTGCCTCTTTGCCGACGTCTGTCTTCTTCCCATTTGACAATCCCAGTCCCTCCGAGACCCTCGTCCAGGGGATTTTTTTCCTGTCCTACCTTTGATCTTCTGCGCCCGTTACGAGCTAATCCATCTTAGTCACAGAATGTCGAACACCCACACGTTAGCGTGTCCGACTGAAGCATGTTCGCTTTGTGTAATAAATGTCCGAAGTACCGGTGGTTGGCACTGGTTCCGTGGCTCAAGGCTTCAGTCTTCTTGGTCCCAGAGTGGCGGCTGTAGCTCCGCCCATCACATCCTTGTTCCAGGCAACAAGCGAGAGGGAGCAGGGAGAGGGAGGACCACCTGCCCTGCCCCTGGGTTCAGTAGCCGTCTGTAAGTCCTACCTAGACACGTGCCCTCGTGCCCTGTTAGACACCCTGGCTGCTGGAAGCCTGAGAAATGTAGGATTTATCTGGGCATTTTGCCACGTAAGTCAAGTCAGGTCTCTGTGGATGAGCAAGACAAGGCAGTGGATGTTGGGTGGGTGTCTCCGATCTCTCGTTCTCCTGAGTCCTGTGCTCAGGGGAGGGTCGGTTGGACCCTATTGTGTGACTGTCCTATGATACGGGGTAAACGATACAGCTTCTGTGTGAGCCATCACTGTGCATGCGCACGGATGGATGCGTGTGCGTGGATGGATGTGTGTGTGTGTGTGCATGGACAGATGTATGTGTGCGCACGAGTTCAGATGCATGTGTGCGTGCATGGAAGGATGTGTGTGTGTGTGCATGGACAGATGTGTGTGTGTGCGAGTTCAGGCGTGTGTGCGTCCATGGAAGGATACGTGTGCACATGCATGGACAGATGTGTGTGTGCATGAGTTCAGATGCATGTGCACGTGCATGGTTGGATGTGTGTGCATGTGCAAGGACGAATGCATGTGTGCGTGCATGGAAGGATGCAGGTGCATGTGCATGGTTGGATGTGTGTGTGCGAGTTCAGATGCATGTCTGTGTACATGGACAGATTGTGTGTGTGTGTGAGTTCAAGATGCATGTGTGCGTGCGTGGAAGGATGAGTGTGTGCGCGTGGACGGATGGGACTGCACATGGACGGATGTATGTGCACAAGGACAGATGCATGTCTGCGTGCATGGAAGGATGTGTGTGTGTGCGTGGATGTGTGTATGTGCACAAGGATGGATGCATGTGTGCATGCATGGAAGGATGTGTGTGCATGTGCATGGACAGATGTGTGTGCCCATGGACGGATGTATGTGCACAAGGACAATGCATGTGTGCGTGCATGGACAGATGTGTGTGTGCACAAGGACAGATGTGTGTGTGTGTGTGTATGGAAGGATGTGTGTGTGCGTGCATGGACAGATGTGTGTGTGCACAAGGACAGATGTGTGTGTGTGTGTGTATGGAAGGATGTGTGTGTGCGTGCATGGACGGATGTGTGTGTGCACGAGGACAGATGTGTGTGCATGCATGGAAGGACGCATGTGTGTGCATGGAAGGATGTGTGCACACGGATGGATGCATGTGCGTGTGTATGGGGGGGGGGCGGGGGCGGGCGGCCAGGACTGCCTGGTCCATCTCCGGGGGCACGGACCCTCCGTCCCAGGGAACCGGGGAGGCTTTCCCACATTCCGGGCCTGGCGCGGCTGGGGCGCGTCCACGAGCCACCTGGACCCCGCACCTGCGTGGGTCACCTGTTAGCTCCCCTGCCCTGTTCCCTCTGGCCCAGAAAGCCCGGGTCTCAGTGTAAGGGTCGTCCTGTTGGGGGGATACATGTCGCTTCTGCAGCCAAGAGTGTGAAGTGCACGTGGCTCGTGTCTCAGCGGGGAGGGCGGAAGGGGTGTTGATGCTGAGCACCCGTCCTCACGCTGGACATTCCAGGTGGGAGTCTGGTCGCGGGCCCAGAGGGCGGCCGCGCCCCGGCAGGTCCTCCCAAGGACACACGCGGGACGGTGGGAGACGCCAGCCATGAGACCTCGTGTTCTGGTTGGGGCCTGCATCCCGACTCCTGCGTGCTCACACGCGGGGCCTCCCGTGTGCTCTGTCCCGGGGAGTGTCCATGCGCTGGCGATAAGGGACTCTCTTCGGCTGCCCGGCCAGAGCTCTGCAGATGCTTTTGAAGATTTTTATTTTAATTCATGAGACACAGAGACGCAGGCAGAAGGAGAAGCAGGCTCCATGCAGGAGCCGGATGTGGGACTCGATCCCGGGACCCCGAGGTCACGCCCTGGGCCGGAGGCAGGTGCTCCACCGCTGAGCCACCAGGTGTCCCTCCATGTGGGTCTTTTCGTAATTTCTGTCTCTTTTGATGGCGCGCAATCCTGCTACCTTCTTCTGGTTCTTCAGTCATGATTTCGCCTAGTTCTTCGGATATATTTATAATCACTGCTTTGTTGCCTTTGTTAATCCGACATCTGGCGGCTTTCACAAGCACTTTCTGTGGCTTACAGTTTTTTTCTGGTGTGTGTCGTTCTTTCCTGTTTCCATATATGTCTCACAATTTTTTTTTATTGGAAACTGAGCATTCTGATGATGCACTGGAGCCATTCTGGGCACCGCTGGGGCTTGTCGTGGCTCTGCTTGTTGGCGGAGTTTCAGCGAGGCCTGTTGCTGCCCCCGCGGGGGATGGGCAGCCCGCATGTGCCCCGTGTCGTCGGGGTGATGCAGCTGGGGCGCGGCTTCCCGCCTCCCGTCTGGGCACAGCCAGCTGTTGCCACCGATTTATGACTGACTGCTCTGCCGCTGTCACCAACGGCCCGGGACATGAACTGTTCCACAGCCTAATCCAATCAAATTTGGGCTTCTTGGTTTTTTTAGAATTTTCTTTCTTTACCCTAGGGAGAGGGAGGGAGGGGAGGCGCAGAGGCGGAGCGGGAGAGACTCAAACAGACCTTGTCCCGAGCACCAGCGCGGAGCACGACCTGGGGCTGGATCTCGCGACCTGAGCCGAAACCAAGAGTCAGGCCCTCCCCCCCCCCCCCTTCCCGGCTTGGGCTGCTTCGCACCGATGCTCCCCGGCCCGCGTCGGACATTGCTGTGCCCCCAGGAGGGCTCGTCCGCCCGGTGGTTCCCCCGCGTCTGCACGTGTCCCCAGGCTCTCGCCCTCACCCAGAGCTCCGTCGCCCCGACAACCACGCCCAAGGGCCTCAGCGTCCCCTGCCCTGGCTCACGTCGGGGGGCCTCGGGGAGGACTCTGGAGGTCGCCCCCCCCCCCCCCCCGCGGCCCGCTTCCCTTCCACGCCGGTCTCTGAGCCGCCGCTCTGCAGAGGGGCAGCCCCTGCAGGGGCCGAGCGCGTGCTGCCGGAGGACGCAAGCCTTGAGCTTTCTGGAACTCAGCTGGGCCATCGGGAGCGGGCGGAGGGGGCAGGCGGGGAGCGGGGACGCTGCACACCTGCCAGGAAGACCGCCTCGCCCGCAGCTGGGGGGGTCCCCGTGCTCTGGAGTGGGGTTCCCGCCTCGCCGGGCGGCCCGGCAGGCGGGGAGCGGTCCCGGCCCAGACCCGCAGGGCCTCTCCGCTCGGTCGACCCCACGAGCCCTCCTGAGGCCCTGCTGTCCCGGCCGCGCGCCCAGAAGGCCTCTTCCGGAGGCTCTGAGCCGAGCCCACACGAGCGGCCCGTTCTGCGCGGAAGCGGGTGTGCGAGGCGTCTCAGGCCGCCACGCCGGAGCCCGGCCTGCTTCCCCCCACGTCGATTCACATCCCCTCCGTGCTGGCCAGTGGCCGCGCCGGCAGGACTGCGAGCCCAGGGCGGTGTTCACGCTCCCTGCTCCTGAGGCTTTGCGGCCCCGCCCCTGCCACCGCCGCACACGTTTATGGATTCAGGTGATCTCCCTTAAAAGCAAGTTTGGGTGATTTGGAGACATTACATGAGGGCAAGTGCCGTCTTTTGATGAGACTCCAAGTAGGAAGTCACTCCCGTATATCATTCGCAGACAAACCAGGGAGGTGCCGTAGGGGCCTGTGCACCTGTGCACCGGTGCATCTGTGTACCTGTGTACCTGTGTACCTGTGCATCTGTGCACTTGTGCATCTGTGTACCTGTGTACCTGTGTACCTGTGCATCTGTGCACTTGTGCATCTGTGTACCTGTGCATCTGTGCATCTGTGTACCCGTGCACTTGTGCATCTGTGTACTGGTGCATCTGTGCATCTGTGTACCTGTGCACCTGTGCACTTGTGCATCTGTGTACTGGTGCATCTGTGCAACTGTGCATCTGTGTACTTGTGTACCTGTGCACCTGTGTACCTTTGCACCTGTGCATCTGTGTACCTGTGCACCTGTGTACCTGTGCACTTGTGTACCTGTGCATCTGTGTACCTGTGCACCTGTGCATCTGTGTACCTATTCACCTGTGCACTTGTGCATCTGTGTACCAGTGCATCTGTGCACCTGTGCACCTGGGCATCTGTGCATCTGTGTACCTGTGCATCTGTGCATCTGTGCACCTGTGTACCTGTGCACCTGTGCATCTGTGTACCTGTGTACTTGTGCATCTGTGTACCTGTGCATCTGTGCACCTGTGCATCTGTGTACTTCTGTACCTGTGCACCTGTGCACCTGGGTACCTTTGCACCTGTGCATCTGTGTACCTGTGCACCTCTGCATCTGTGCACCTGTGTACCTGTGCATCTGTGCATCTGTGTACCTGTGCACCTGTGCACCTATGTACCTGTGCATCTGTGCACCTGTGCATCTGTGTACTTGTGTACCTCTGCACCTGTGCACCTGTGCACCTGTGTACCTGTGCACCTGTGCATCTGTGTACCTGTGCACCTGTGCATCTATGTACTTGTGTACCTGTGCACTTGTGCATCTGTGTACCTGTGCATCTGTGCACCTGTGCATCTGTGTACTTGTGTACCTTTGTACCTGTGCATCTGTGTACCTGTGCACCTGTGCACCTGTGTACCTGTTCATCTGTGTACCTGTGCACCTGTGTACCTGTGCATCTGTGTACCTGTGCACCTGTGTACCTGTTCATCTGTATACCTGTGCATCTGCGTACCTGTGTACCTGTGCACCTGGGTACCTCCTCCTGTACTTAGGTACACAGGTGCACACAACCCATGGCGCTGGCTGGCCCCGTTGGTGTGAGCTCTTTGACGGATCATCTTGGCTTTGATCTGTGGTCGGAGGGACCCAGGGTGATACTAGGACATAGTTACCGCCCGATACTTGAGCCGTGGGAGCCGTAGGAAGACCCCGCCTGAGTGCCCGCTGCCCAGCTGGGCACTGGGTCAGTCTGGCGCTGCCCCCGGGTTACCCACAGCGCCCCCGAGTAGCTTTCTCAGGAATTCACTCGCCTGGTGCCTGCTGACCGTGGAGCTGTGGGGAGGCGACCCTGGTGCCTGCCACCACCTGCTGTCCGGGGGCGAGTCCCAGCCGCACCTGGGCAGACACCTTGCGCAGGAGCTGCCTTCCCCGGAAGTCTTCCCGGCAGCGCCCTCCGAGCCGTTGTGTTCCTGGTCTCCGCACAGTTAAAGGCTGAGCCGTGGGTCCGCCTGGCAGACGGGGCTCCGGGGGCTCCGTGCGGGGCAGCTCGAGTCCTGTTCCCCAGGCCCCACGGGGCTCCTGGCCGTGCTCTGCGGGTGGCCGGGTGGGGTCCGGCTCTGAGGCCACCGCGTTGCTGGGGTGGCGACCCCTTCAGCTGCCCGGTCCTCGCGGGGAGGGCTGCTCGGCTGCGGCCGGAGCCCCCGGGACACGTGGCGGGAGCCACCCGGTGGCTGGAAGCCTCGGACCCTCCTGGTACTGTCGTCTGGGTGGCCACACGCCCACCACCCACTTGCTGCCCTCTTCCATAATCAGGCGTCGGATCTCTTCCTTTAGGAAAATGTACCACTTCACGGGGTTTTAGATTTTTTTAAAGGTTTTTACCTATTTTTTCGAGAGCGTGGACACGTGGCGCTGCTGACCACCGTCCGTCCGCTGCGCATCCCCGGGCGGCCCTCCGGGACTCTAACCTGCAGCTCAGGGGACGCACCACGGGGCTGTTACTGCCGCCTTCTCGTGTGGCTCACCTTTCAGCTTGAGTGCCCGTGGGCCCCTCAGCCGGCAGGACGGGAGGGTTGGGGCCCCGCTCCGTGTCAGGCGCCTGGAGTCAGGCAACAGCAGGACGACGACCTGGGGGACTTGTCATGCAGCCACATCACATGCACCGGAACAGTGATTTGACCGTAAGCGTGTGAGACGCTCAAGTAACGCAGCTGCTTGGCGAGGCCTGGGCCCCCCGGTCGCCCAGCTCGTAGTCCCCAGGTCAGCTACTTGGTGCCGACAGGTGGGCGAACAGATCCACAGAAACTGTCCTCATGTGTTCATGTTTTTTTTTTTTTTTTTAAGATTTAATTTATTTATTTTAAGTGGGGGAGGGGCAGAGGGAGAAGCAGATGCCCCGCTGAGCCAGGAGCCCACGTGGGGCTCGACCCCAGGACTCCGGGGTCGTGACCTGAGCTGCGAGGCGCACAGACGCTTCACCACTGAGCCACCAGGCCCCGGATTCCTGTTTCTATTCTCATGGGTCTTCACGGAGATGCTGTTAGGTGCGCAGGTGCCCAGGATGGGCGGCGATACCGTGACACCGCTTGTGGAAGCCCCATCCCTCCTCGCGGTGACTCTATGAGGTCGCTGTGCGGTGTGGGTACGACCCCGCACAGCCGCCGGGTCCCGGGAGCTACCGTGCACGGCTCCGTGTGTCGCAGGCCAACCCTGGGTCAGGGTGCCGTTGGCAGAGTTGCCTTACGTGGAGAAGCAGCGAGCGCCCGGTCCGGTCCCTGCCACCCGACCCTGCCCTGCCGGGTCATCACGGACGGGGAAGCAGCAGGCGTGGGCGGGGGGCGCTCCGGCCCGGCTCCGACTCCAACTTCTCTCGAACTCAGCACCTGCTTTGCTTTCATCTTCTCCCTTGTACCGGATGGAGAGCGATTCCAGGATTTGCTGACCACGTAGGTCCATCGGCACCTGTGTCCGCGGATGACGGAAACCCCCTCACCGAGTTAGGATCCTCTTCTGAGTCTTAGATTTTTGAAAATCCAGACTCTCCCGTCGATTTGGGATCGTTATTTTCTTTTGCTGTATCCGTGAAAACGGACTTAGAATTTACCCCTCTTGGGTCCAAATAGTCCTAACCGTGTTTTGGTTTCATTTAACTTCCAGGTTCGGTGACGGTTATACGGTCAGGATCTGGCTGTGTCAGGAAACACACGCACACAGTGCGATTTCGGACTGCCTGAAGCTGCACTTCCCTGGGATCCAGTTTAAGGTAGACCGGGGTTCCGTATTCACTTCCTTATGGGGAAATCGGGTCAGCGCCTTTGTCCTTTCCTGTGTTCTGCCCCGTGCTGTTACGAGGTGCTGCCTGTCCTGGGCCTGATTGCGAAGCACAGGCCGCACGTCCCCGCGGCCCAGAATAGCGTGGACAGCAGATACGCTTGGCCACTCGGAAGGACGGTGCGCCTGTCTGAGCGCTCTGTGGGTGCCCCAGAGTGGACCATGGGTACACTCCGGGGGCACAGCCCCATTGCATGGCCTGTTCTGTTCAGGAAAGAAGATCGCAAAAGGCAGTGTCTTCCAGGCATTTGCTGTAGGGCTTACAGACTTGGAGGCTCCCGCGTTATCTCACGCTGTGCTCGGCTGTGCTCGGCATCGCGTGCTCGGCATCATAGTCCTCTGCTGACCCCAGGCAGAGCGCGATCCCTGACATAGCAGCATCTCCATCAGCGGGGAGCTGGTTACACCTACGGGACCTCGAGCCCCAACCTACTGAACTCAGCTCTGCGTTTAAGGAGGTGACCCGGTGATTCCCAGCGTGCTAACATTTTAGAAGCACCAGCTACGGTATCTTGGATAACTACGTGATTGCGGTTTTCCATAAATAGGTTCTCACGTTTGAAGCAGCTCTCACCTGTCCATTCCCGCAAGAGCTGCTGAGTAAAAGCCATCGATGAGCAGCAGCTGTACGAGGCCAGGCGGGCGTGCTCAGGCTCTCCTCTAAACGGTCCAATAGCGGACTTGCTGTTCTCCCCCTTTGTACATATGAGAACGAGGGTTGGAACGTTTCTTCTCTTCCCAGGGGTGAGGACAGCGGGAGCTCTGCTCCAGACCCAGGGCGTTCAGGTGCCCTGGCATTCCCTTGCTCCACGACAACTTCCTCCTTCTCAGTAGGCGAGGCACCTTCCTACCCCCGGGATGGCTTCCCCACACCTGGGGCAGGGCAGGGGTGGGGGGCATGCCAGGGGGCAAAGCGGTAGCCCAGCCTTGAGGAGGACCCCTTGCCAACTGTGCCGTCGTCCGTACGCACGGACTGGAGACTCTCAGAGCTGTCCTGCCATCCGCCGCCCTTTAGGTGTGTGGTTTGAAAAGGATGACAATGCATTTATCACTTAAAAGCTGCAGGATCCGTTCTGCTCAACAGTTGCTAATCACGTGAGACGATTTACAAGTTGTTTTTGGCTTTCAGGGGCAGCACCTTAACTTACTGGAATATCATTTGCCAAAACAATGGGAGTGCTTAGCGGATCTGTTCCAAGTCCTAGAGAACCAGAAGACCTTCCTGAATATCAAACATTACTCCATTAGCCAGACCACTTTGGAACAGGTATGGTCCCCCCGAATACTTCGGCAGGTTGCATTTTGGCGTGTTCTCGAGGCCTCCCCCAGCTGATCTCAAAACTAGCCAGATTGCTTCGTGAGGCCTTTCGTTCTTTAAATTAAATGCTCATTTTACAAAATAGGGTGGTGGGTGTTAGCAGGTGTGTCTGTGGTCAGCTCTCTGTTCAAGGTGCATGTTCAGGAGGGCTCCCATCTGTCCACGGTTACACTGGGCATTCACGCCCCACCAACCTGCCCCTATCTGTTTGCTCCCCCTGCCCTAAGTGTCTAAGGGGACTCTGCCCCTTGGCTGAGCCATCGCTGACCTTGGGAAGCAAAGTGCTTGGTTTACCGAGTTCCAGAAGGGAGAATGAAATCCCACCTGCGTCCTAAAGCCCCAGAATTTCCAGGTGCTTTCATGATTGTCCTCAAATGGATCTGTGTCCTCAAAGGATCTACCTGCTTATGGTGGTTTCCAAGGCGGTGGTATGAGCGACAGCTTTATGGTTTTTGGGAAAAGTTGGGCGGTGCTTTGAGATGACTCTTCTTACTATAGTGGAGAAGAGAAGGTCTGGTGTCCGTAGAGGTTCACAGTGATTTCTGTCATTTCATTCAGGTATTTATTAAGTTTGCTACTGAGCAACGGGAACCTTCACAGTCTACTCCGGCTACACCCCCTGACTCCTACCAGCCACATCGCCTGCCTATCTAAGCACCGAGGGCACGTGTCTAAGAGGAGTGATACCCTCTTTGGTTACAATTCATCCTCAAAGATCAGAAGAGCCTGGGCACCACGCAGATGCTGGGAGTCCGCTCCAAGCAGTCGAATCCACCCTCTCCTTCCTTTCCTCTTGAAACTCTCGGTTAACTAATAACCTGCAAGCTAGAAGATGGTTTTCTGTAGATTTTTGGGGTGTTCCTCCCACATGGCTAATCCCTTTGTCAAGCCAGGGAGGAGCCGGCTTCTTTGTGACGGGGGGGGGGGGGGGGCGTGAGTCACCCCAGAGTCCAAACCGAGACATGTTGGAGCTGTCAGACACATTTCATTGTGCTTTTAAGGAAACTGAGGCAGCCAAGGCTGGTAACTTTCCTAACCTATCTGTTTAGGAAATACTACCTCCGACTGTCTTCTGTTTCTGTCCCCTTTCACTAGATACGCTTACGTGTGTTTAAATAAAAGGTCAAGGATTGAAACACACATTCTTTGTAATATTGGGTATTATATGGCATGACATGTAAAAATAGCCAGTTTTTTCATACAAAAGATTTTTTTAAAAAATCAGAATTATGGAGATTTTAATGACTGCTGTAGCAAAATTAAGTAAATTGAACCAGGTATGTCACTTATACAAGTTTTACCCAAAATTCACAGATTTTTAAATACGGGAGTTATGGAAAGAAATATAACATGGGTGTGTTTTACTTTTTTCTGGGTTTCTCAGTGTTCTTACTGCCTCCTGGCATTCTGAGGCACATTCTAGTTTCAAAACCAATGATGTAAACTAGTTACTTCTAATTTTACCAGCAAAATCAGTACAATGTGTAGTAAGTAAACATAAATCTTCAAACACTTAAAAATTTTCTGACAGTGATGCCAGCCTTAGAATTATTGTGCTAGTATTTTCAGATATAAAGCGCTGTGATGTGGCTGCAAAGGGCCGTGGGCCCTTGACATTCTGCACCTGACGGCAAAATGCAATATGATAAATGATAAAATCATTTTAAATGATAAAAAGTCCTTTTGTCCACCACTGAAAATCATTTCTAGCCAGATGTTTCTGAGCTTTGAGATATTCCTCAACCTCCTTTGAATATCATTTTCCTCAAATTTCAGCGGAGGGGTGCGTCAATTTTAAAATTTGATCTTAAAAAAAAAAATAAAATAAAATAAAATTTGATCTTATCCAGTTAAATTTTTGAGTCATAGTAGCTCATGGCCAAAAAGTTTCCAGCCACAGGATTTCACTGAAATCTCTCTTTTCTGATACCATTCAATACTAAACATATTTTTAACTTGTCAGGCTTCAGCTGGTCACGGAGAGTATTGCTGAATGATTTCGATTCACAGGAATCCCATGAATTATGCTTCCTTAAAGTTTAGGGTTTAGGATTTCTTACAGCTGAGGGTTTAGGATTCCCCTCTTGATTCTGACATGGTCTCACTGTCTAATGGAAGATGTAATCCTTTGTTATGATCGTTGCTGAATCCATCCATAAAACCCCTGCAACACAGGAATGTGTTTATACTGCTTTATAAATAAGAGCATAAATAAATGAGACGTGCTTTGATTGAACCTGATTTTTGGAGCGAACTTGGCGTATTTCCTTGCATTGTCAGGGGTCCCCGTTAGCCGATTGGGGAGGAAATGTACCTACTCAAGAGCTTTTAAAGCTTGAAAAGGTCACCGTTTGATTGAGCTTCAGGCCGCGATGTTCTGCTCTTAGGGATTCTTTTCTACTCTTGGAGCTGCTTTATTCTTGAAGGTTCTGCTTCCAGGTAGACCTTCGAACAATAAACAGGAAGAAAAAAGAAACTCACTGTGTGAAAACGCCCCAGACGACTGGACAGGAAAGGTCAAATCTTATGTTGGTGTTGAAAATGTCATTGCATTCATAAGTCATGCAGATGTTTTACGCCTTTGGAGTTAAACATTTGCCTTAAGACCTTTGGGCTTATGGTCACACAACTGAGACTGTTAAACAAACTGCCTTCTTTTGAGAGCTTTTGGAGGAGAGTCCTGTCTAAGGCAGAGATCGCCGTGATTATCCCGGTTCCAGCAACCCAGCTTTTATCGCATGGCTTATCTTTACCCGAATATTTAAACAGAGGGTGTATTAAAGCCTCGTGCACAATCAGGATTGGAAAAAGCAAACAAGAAGCGTATTTTTAGAAGAGTAAACAGTGGGGGGCCTAAGGTTACAGGGGGCTCGGCTCAGCAGATGTTGAACGGGGAAACACGCAACACGATGGCTCTCAAACCCTTTGGGAAGTGTATTCCCTCCCCCGCCCTCCCCTGCTACTTGGTGTTTATACACGGCGACGACAATGACGGGACTACTTTAGCTGCATCACAGAGTTCCACGCCCCCTCCTCCCCCACCAAATACGGGATGCAGACATTTAACCTGTTCAGACTGGTTTGGGCATGTTTTCGTCCGGCTTTGCTGTGGGATGTTGGGGTGTTTCAGCTCGATGATGTAGGCTGGTGGTGCCTGACAACCCAGTTTCTCATACTCCAGTGATTCAAAGCCACACACACACACACACACACACACACACGCGCGTGCGCATTGTTTCAATTCATACTATTGAGCCCATCGTATGTGCATAAATAGATGGTGGGTATGGCAAACATGAGGGTGGTACCTGGCAGGTAAAGGACCCAGAGTCTGTGTGTCCTTGGGAAGCAGGGGGTTACCTGGGGAGGACTGGACGAGACCTTCAGGTAACAGGCACCGCTTGCTGTGGGGCCTCGGCGGGGTTCCTTCTAAGCAAGGATGTAGGATCCAGCCTCGTGAAAGGGTTACCCCCTGGGGCGTGAGGAAGCCCTTGGAGGGGAGGGAATGTCGGAGGGAATCCACAATATTCAATATTCAGGAGGTGGACATTTGCCTGTTCGTTTGGTGGAGGCTGATACAGCAGTTCCATAGACCCCAAAACCCCAGTCAACCATCTTTACAGTCTCCCTTATGTTCCAAAGTGGCTGCTCGAGCACCAGTTATCACAATATTTTCAAAGCAGAAAAACACAACAAAACAAAACAAAAACATGACTGTATTGTGCCCAAGATTGCGAATCCAAGAAACCACCAAGGAGCCGACACCGATGCAAGTACACGAGGGTTTATTTACAAGCCTGAGCTTGGGTCCAAGTGGACCCGATAGAGCAGAGCCGGGACTTGGACCCCAAAGTGGGTTACAGCTGGGTTTTTTATGGGCTGGTCTAGGGGACCTTCAGAAGGGGTGGAGGAATTTTTCCATTCAGATATGGCTGAAAGGGTGGGGGAGTTTCTTAAGATCTGATATGGGATTCTCTGCCGAGGGCAATTCTGAGCTTTATTGTCTTTCCATATGGGATTTCCTGCCTAGGACATTCTGCAGTTTTTCCTGTAAAGCTCAGCTCTTATTCCCAGGGGCCTAAGATGGCTGTACTTTTGCTAATACTAAACTTGAGGTGGAATGGCCTTAATTTTTCTCGGCCTCCACAACTGGATTAAGCCGGGGGTGGGGGGCGGGGGGACGCCATTTAAAGATGCCTAACCCACGTAGTCAGGCTTCGAGGACGTCACAGTGCAGTTTTAACGGAGTCCCTAAAGTGACACGAGAGTTCTGATTCTATGCAAGAACGAAATGGATACTGGATGGACGGCCAGCGGCCTCTACTCCAGGATCACAGAACAGGTTGTGTGCCATTTGCATGAGGATAGAGTAAAATCAGTTTGGGGCATGTCGAGGCAAACAATGGGACTGTCTTTGAGAAGTCTGAGCTCTAAAGATCGTTTCTACTCCCAGAATTGAAGCGACGTGTGGACTCACAGGCCCAGTGCCATCCGTGTGTCTAGAGACGTCACGCTTAATGCAGTAGCCGAGGGGGAGAAAGAGGTTTATGGCTATTTTCTGTTTGGAGTCAATAAGTAGCCCTGTCACTTACTCGTAAGGGGGAATTCCTTTAAGAGTCTTAATAGATCCTTTTTTTTTCCTTGCCGGAAAGGGCTTCAGATTGCTGAAAGAAGTCAGAACCGTTTCTTCTCACTTACTTGCTTTTGCTTGTCATCGTAAAAGAAGCGCTTCGCTCCCTTATCAGCGAATCCATCACATTTTTCTTTACATGTGAGCGTTTTGTGGAAAAATGGGGCCCACAGAGGGACACGTACATCTCAAACCTGGCAGGCGTCCTCGCTTAAAAGACTCATCTGGACATATCAGGAGCGTATCTTTCTTTTAAACAGAAGGGGATGGGGCGCCTGGGTGACCCCGTCGGTGACGTACCTGCCTTCGGCTCAGGTCATGATCTCAGGGTCCTGGGATCGAGTCCCGCATCGGGTTCCCTGCTCGGCGGGGCGTCTGCTTCGCTCCCTGCGCCCCTGCTCTTGCTCGCTCTCTGTCAAATAAATAAATAAAATCTTTAAAAAAAAATACAGAAATGGAAGGGAGGGCTGTGAACGCCGCATTTGCCGCAGCACTTACTTCTGGTGCACACGGCTTTGCGGTGCTGAATCTCACCTGTTACCAAGCTGAGGTGGTCTTTTATCTGGTTCTTGCTTTTGTCCCTGAGAAACTGGGAAGCAGCTTCCGCTCAACCCTCGCGGGGCGTCATGGTGGTGACGAGTCCTCGGTGACCGTACTTGTCCCTACCCTGCCCCCGTGTAGTCACAGGAAAACTTCTTTTGCCCCGACATGAATTTCCCCGAGTCAGGGTTACAGATGAGGGCAAGACAGCAGGGCAGGCCAAGGCCGCTGGCCGCGCGTCAGGAGACCCGGCTTGACCTCAGCTCCACCGGGATCTTGCCTCCCGTCTCTCCAGCTTCCCTTTTCTTCACTTTTGCGATCAGGGTGAGATCTCCAAACAGCCTAGTGAGATCAGCAAACCTTGTTGTGCCTGAATCTACGATATTAGCCAAGAAGGCAGAACAGATCTTTCCGTAGAAATGTGACGTAAGACGGTAACACAAAACGCTTTCTGCCGATTATTTCAAGATCGATGAAGTGGACTATGTTTTTCAGAAACCATTAGCGACCAAGGTTGTGTTAAGGAAGCAGCAGCCACACTGGAAAACGAATGGGTCCCACGGGTCGTCCCCCGCCTTTAGCTCACGGGGAGGCAGGGGGCCCAAGGGCTTCAGGCTCACACCACGGGGGTTCAACACCAGCTCCTACAACTTCGTAGGAAATAAGGAGAGAATCGCCATCCACCTTGTTGATGCCAGCTTGGCCTTGGCACAAGACGTTGTCCACGAGCAGAGGTCAAGCAGGTTGGGAACAACTTCAGGTCCCAGCACAGATACAGGAATATCGGTCAATGAACCCCCGCGGGGTGCTCATAATAAGTAACGTGGCTGATAATCGGTACGATTTATCGGGATGGTGATGGTGGTTCCACGCGAGAAACAACGCAACCCACTGCGTTCAAAGGTAGGAACGTGGGCAGCCCGGGTTGCTCAGCGGTTAGCGCCGCCTTCAGCCCAGGGCGTGACCCCGGGGTCCCAGGATCGAGTACTGGGTCAGGCTCCCTGCATGGGGCCTGCGTCTCCCTCCGCCTGTGTCTCTGCCTCTCTCTGTGTGTCTCTAATTAATAAATACAATTTTAAAAAACCTTTAAAAAAAAAAAAAAGGTAAGAACATGAATCGTCCGAAATGCAGACAAGATGTCTCATGAAATGTATGATAAAATATATTAGAAAACCCGTAGAGGTTCAGATTGACATTGCCAGTGACTCTCCAAGATCTGTCAAGACCTATCCACACCTATGTATGCAGTGCTGACGGCCACTTGTGTGGCTCTGCGGAAAGACTCGACCCTCCCCAGGGGACTGTGCCCTTTGGGTCCTTCCCCTGTTGTCTCTCTTGGCACCGGGTCCTCTCCTGTGTCCTCACAGGAGCGGCCTGTCTGTGCTGACTGGGCACCAGCTCCCGCCTCCCGACCTGCGGCCAAGTGTCTGCAGCCTGCGCTGCCCCCCCGTCCCCCGCCCCGACCTCAGGACCCCCCTCCTCATGCCAGAAAGCCCTGGCCGGGCCCAGCAAGGAAGGGGCTGCACTCAGTCGGCAGCAGCCCACGGACTGAGCTCTCCGACGCGGTGGCTTTTATTCCGTGGATTCCATGATTCAGCGCTTCCCCAGTTGGTTTCCGGGCTCCAGGCTCCCCCCTCTGCCAGCGTAGCCCCTTGACGGCTGTGGCTGGTTTCCTCCGCTGCTCGCTCACCTCCCACGGGGCCACAGCCCTGCTGCGGCATCTCCGCCGAACCTCGGCCCCGCCGAGTCTTGCCTGCAACCACCTGCTTTCTACTTTGATGGCGGCTGGGATTGCACAGGTAAAGCCTCAGATGCAGGGAGTCCGATGGGGGACTTGATCCTGGGATCCCGGGGTCACGCCCTGGGCCCAAGGCACATGCCCAACTGCTGAGTCACCCAGGTGCCCCCCACCTTTTTTTAAGAGAGAGCGAGCAAGCAGGAGAGCCAGAGGGCAAGGGAGGGAGGCTTTAAGGGGGCTCCACGCCCAGGCCCCGACATCATGACCTGAGTCCAAACCAAGAGTCGGACGCTTAACTGACCCGCTCAGGCTCCTGGTAACAAAGACCTGAATAGAAATCTGGCATCTCGGGGGAAGGGAGCGTGTTGCCCACCAGATATAAGCAGGAAAAATGCTGTTATTTACCGGCGACAACACCATGTCCCGTGTTCGTGGAGAACAGACGCTCAGCGCCGGCGTCCTAAGGATGCGCATCGCGCAGGCGTCCAAGGTGAGGACGGACCTGTGAGCGGGCTCAGCGCCTCCCGCGACAGGGGTCGTCTGGGCTCAGAGTGTGGCTCCTGGGGCGGGAGTCCCCGTCCTCACGGCCGGCGGCGCACACGGGGCTCCAGGACACCTCCCTCCTGGAATCGCAGTGGGGCCGGGGTGAGGGACAGAGGGCCTGGGGGTCAGGAGGGTCCACGGGTTTCCGACAGTGGGAGGATGGGCGCACGGGTGCGGCACCTGGCGGCCCGTTAAGACGAGTTTTAGTTCTGGATCTTTCTTCCTAGGTCTCAACTTGTATTTTTTCTCCAGCTGCAATGGCCCCTCCGATTCCTACCAGTCAGTCTCCGGCTTGGCCTTTCTCTTCTCTCCACTACTGAGCCCACGAGTCCCGGTCCAGTTCTTAGCAGATGCCACGGGTGGCCGTAGAGGCACGTGACCCAGACTGACAAGGACCGTCCCTGGGGGGTGTGTGCGGGTGGCTCGCGGTTGTCCCGGGACCTCGGGGGGAGGGGGGGGTCCAAACCAGTGTTCCGAAAAGTGCGTCCGGAGCACTCGGAATTGCCCAGGAGTGAAACACAAGGTAGGGACGTGGGAGTTGTGGACAGACACGCAAGGGAATGAAGCCGGGGCCCTTCCTTTCACTGTACACAAAAGTAAACTCAAAATGGATAAAGGACCTAAATATGATACCTGAAACCACAAAAGCCCCAGAAGAGACCAGAGCAGTGATTTCTCTGCCTCGGCTCCAGCAGCTTGCTCCTAGTTGTGTCTCCCGAGCAGCAAAATAAGCTATGGGGACTTGATTAAATAAAAGCCTTCTGGGGATCCCTGGGTGGCTCAGCGGTTGAGCGTCTGCCTTTGGCCCAGGGCGTGACCCCGGGGTCCCGGGATCGAGTCCCACGTCGGGCTCCTGGCATGGAGCCTGCTTCTCCCTCTGCCTGTGTCTCTGCCTCTCTCTCTCTCTATGTCTATCATAACTAACTAAATAAGTAAATGTTAAAAAAAAAAAAAAGGCTTCTGCACAGGGTGCCTGGGGGACTCAGTCGGTTATGTGCTGATTCTTGGTTTCAGCTCAGGTCCTGATCTCGGGGTTTTGAGGTCGAGCCCCGTGTCGGGCACTGCACTCGCTGCAGAGTCTGCTCGGGATTCTCTGTCCCTCCACCTCTCCTCTTGCTCGCTCTCTCTTTCAAATAAATAAATCTTAAAAAAATGGTTTCAGCAGGGCAGCCCCAGTGGCACAGCGGTTTGGCACCGTCTGCAGCCCAAGGTGTGATCCTGGAGTCCTGGGATCGAGTCCCGAATCGGGCTCCCTGCATGGAGCCTGCTTCTCCCTCTGCCTGTGTCTCTGCCTCTCTCTCTCTCTGTGTCTCTCATGAATAAATAAATAAAATATTTAAAAATAGTTTTCTGCACAGCAAAGGCAACAACAGAACTAATAGACAGCCTATGGAATGGGGGCAGGCAAGTGACACATCTGATAAAAGGTTAGTACCCCAAATCTTCAAAGAATTATACAGGCCAACACCCCAAAACCAGATAATCCAGTTTAAAAAAACGAATAGACATTTCTGCAAAGAAGAAGCGTCCGACTCTTGGTTTGGGCTCAGGTCATGATGTCGGGGCCTGGGCGTGGAGCCCCCTTAAAGTCTCCCTCCCTCGCCCTCTGGCTCTCCTGCTTGCTCGCTCTCTCTTAAAAAAAGTGGGGGGCACCTGGGGGGCTCAGAGGTCCCGATGGCCACCAGACGCATGAAAGGATGCTCATCATCACTCATCGGCAGGAAATGCGGATCAAAACCGTGATGAGAGGCCACCTCACAGCTGTCAGGTCGGCTTGGATTAGTAAAACGGGAAGGCACAGGTGCGGGTGGGGATGCGGAGGAGGGAAGCCCTTGTGCGCGGTGGCGGGGGGGGGGGGGGCGGGGGGCGGGCAAACAGGTGCAGCCACTGCGGAAACAGCGTGGAGGGTCCTCAAGAAGTTAGAAATGGCGCTACCCTAATGGCCCCGTAATCCCACTACCGGGGATTTACCCAGAGACACAGAAATACGAATTCAGAGGCATACGTGCACCCCCAGGATCACAGGGGCAGTGAACGGTCACCAAATTATGGAGGAGCCCAAGTGGCCACTGACTGACGGATGGATGGAAATGCGGTCTGTGTGCACGGAGCTTTACTCAGCCATCACGAATGAGACCTCGCCACTTGATTTCACGTGGATGGATCTAGAGTGTGGTAGGCTGAGTAAGAAGTCAGAGAGATAAGGCCGAGCATCATATGATTTCACTCATATATGGAATTTAAGAGAAAAAGCAAATGAATAAAGGGGAATGAAAAGAGGGAGAGAGAGAGACAAACCAAGAAACTGCCTCAGTACAGAGAGCACGGATGGTCACTAGAGGGGACGGGGAAATCCATGATGAGGATTAATTAATTGAGTGTGTTTATGACGCCGAAATAAAATAAATGACATAATTTCAAAAATTAATCGTGGTCCGTTAAAGCTTCCCCAAGGACTGACATGTAAGCCTTGCCCTGAAGCAGGGGGGGGAAAAAAAGGAAAAATAGGATTTTTAGAGTTGGTCAGGGCCATGCATGTTGGTCTTAGGGCTTCTGTAACAAAAGCACCACAAATTGAATGATTTAAGAGAACAAGTTTCCTGTGGACCAGGAGGGCCTTATGCTACGTGGGGTCAGACAAGGACAAGCACCGTGGGGCTCAGTCATGTGTGGTCTAAGAGACCAAGAGCAGAAACAGACCTGTGAACACGGAGAACACAGTGGTGGGCCCCGGGTGGGTGGGGTGCATGGACGGGTGCGAGGGTGGGCCCCTGGGTGGCTCCGGCTTGGCCTCTGCTTGGTGGTGACCTCAGGTTGTGGATCCAGGCCCGCGTGGGCTTCGTGCTCAGCGAGGAGCCTGCGTGAGACGTTCTCTCCTCTTCCCTGTTTGCGCCCTCACCTCTGTCTCCCTCGAAAAATCACGCACTGCATCCTTAAAACAAAGTGGGTGACAGGGTGTAGGGGGCACGGGCTCCCGGAGTCCCAGGGATGGAAGACGCGGCCTTGGGAAGGAGACCATGCGCGGCAAGTGTTTGGGTGGGTGGCTGCCTGGATGGCCCGGAGCTGGGGGGGTGCTTCCGGGGTGCAGCGCGCAAGCCAGTGGGAGCAGGGCCACCAGGAGCTCGCCCCCACTGTCCTCAAGCCAGGAGACCACGGTCCAGGTGTCGGCAGAGCGGGGGCCCCGGCCACGGGCGGGATGGAAGCCACCTGTCCTTCCCTGGTTCCCGAGCTGTGCTCCCATGCTCCCCGGTGCCCTACCCCCCGGGGTCTGAGGCCCTGCCCCCCGAGGGGCGAAGGAGGATGTGCGTGGCACAGGACGCTTGGCTCCATCCCGTCCTGCACTTTATGCAGAGGACAAGCAGCCTGAGGGCCCCCCTGGCCCCGCTGGGGTCTCCCCACCCCAGGAGCCCGTAAAAGCAGCAGAAAATGGTTAGTGGGATGCACCGGGCCATCGAGCAGAGGGCGGAGTGGGCTGGGCAGGGGCAGCAGCGACCAGTGAGCTCCCCGCAAACTTCCTAGGATCTCAGTCGCCTGCGGCTCGTGTGGATGCGGCACCGGCGGCAGAGGAGCCTGAGCTGTGGCCCCACGACACCTGGGGTGACCCAGGTGAAGCAGTTCCATGGCACCAGCATGGCCTTGGCTCCCCCTGGGATGGGATGGTGGGTCCTCAGAGGCCGGGGGAGGGGGTCCTCAGAGGCCAGCAGAGGGGGGTCCTCGGAGGCCAGCAGAGGGGGGTCCCTGGGGGCCAGCAGAGGGGGGGTCCCTGGGGGCCAGCAGAGGGGGCCTGGCGGGGACAACCCCCAGCAGCCTGGGCCCATGTGCACGGCCCCGCGCGGTCCCTCGGCCCCTTCGGCCCTCGGTCTGTGTGACAAGCAGGTCTGGGGCTCGGGGTTCATTACTAAGATGCGAAGTGTCCTGGGTAAACAGGTGACAGCCCGTGGTCACCGAGTCTCGCATCACGCTGGCAGAGGCCATGCTTGAGGGCCTCTCTGTGGGGAACGCGGGAGGCTGCACCCTCCGGTTTCTGGTTGAGAAATCACGAACTGTCAAGGCTGTCCCAAGAGGTTGGCCTAAAAAGTGGAAAACATCACTTATTCTTTAGTGTGGCCAATTTATGTCAACGAGTAAATTTAATTAATTAATAAAAAATTAATAACACGTGGTAAAATTTACTTGCAGGGACCTGTATCACCCCCTCAGTATTTGCGCAGTGGAACGCTAAAAACAGCCTCGGGATCTGACAATAGGGGGTTGGTTGCTTAATCTCCCAGCGGCCTGGGGTGGGGGGGGGGAAGGTGTATCCAAACAACAGGGCATGAGGTATGGCACAGAAGCTAAACGCCGATGACGTGAGGTCACGTCCAGAAACTGGATAAAATAAGTTACAAAATGACATTCTCCACACAATCTTATTTTGGTAAATATAGGAACTAAGGTGATAATAAGGATAACGAACATTGCTTGGCACCTGCTGAGTAGCTGTCTCGGGCAGGGTTCCAAAGGCTTGGGGTGCACATGTGTGTGCGTGTGTGCATGCGCGTGTGTGCACACTTACACGTCGTAGATGGTTCTCGCGGCCGCCCTGTGGAAGGGGAGCTATGATCATGGCCACTTAGGTAAACACACGAAATGCTAGACTTTCAACCCAAACGTGTGCACCTGCTTGTGCCCACACACATATGCTGTGTCCGTATCACCAAAAGTGTGGCTGTAACTAATGTCCTTAGGTTTACATCTTTGTGTGTTTGTGTGTGTCAAGGTATTTTCTTTAAGATATTTTTTTAGAAAAATATTTTATTTTTGTATTTGAGGGCGAGAGCGAGCATGAGTATGGGGAGGGGCAGAGGCAGAGGGAGACGCTGAGCAGGGAGCCCAACGCAGGCCCGATCCCAAGGTCCCGGGGTGATGACCTGAGCCCAAGGCAGGTGCTTCACCGGCTGAGCCCCAGGTGCCCCTGACCAAGTTCTGTGTGGACTTGAGGGAGAAGCGCGAGTATTCTCGTGCCTTCCTGCCTCCCGCACGCCTGTCAGGAAGGTCTGTGCTTCCCTGCGCACTGCACCCCACGGGCTGGAGGGGCCTCAGTGCACCTGTGGCTGAGGCCAAGGCCTGCTGGTGACCTCGCAGGCCCCTCCCTGGGCAGGGAGGCCGCAGGGTCGCTCTGCCCTCTGCCCAGTGAGGGTTCCCTCCCCGCAGCGCAAAGGCACGGTCCCCGGGCTCCTCAGCTCCGAGGCAGGGACAGTGGCTCCGAGCCCCGGGGGCCTCGCCAGGTGGGGGGGCCTGGGAGGCTCTTCCCCAGTCCCCCCAGTCTGGGGCCGTGGGGCCGGAACAGAGGCTGGAAAGGGGGAGGAGGCGAGGCTGAGAGTCTCGGGGCGCTTGAGCTTCGGCCCGGGCACCGGGGGCTGCAACTCCCCAGGCGATTACAAACGATGAAGAAAAGTGCTGTTGACTTGGCTCTAGACGTGACGCGGGGGGATACCAAGTCACACGTTTAGTGGAGCGTGAGCCACAAGCTGTCACCAAAATGTGAGCCATCACCTCGTTGTTTCTATCTTAGGTTCCATATCATTTGGAAGAAACTCGTAACTGCTGCTCACTCATCTGCAAATTTGCTATCAATCCTGTGCTGGGGGGTGGGGGGCCCGGGGTGCCTCGGCCACTCAGTTGCTGACTCTTGAATTTGGCTGAGGTCATGATCTCAGGGTCATGAGATCCAGCCCCGTGTCAGGCTCCCTGCTGAGCTGAGGGTGGAGCCTGCTTAGGATTCCCTCTCCTTTCCTTCACACCTGTGCTCATGCATGCCTGCAGTAAGGAAATAAATAAAATAAAATAAAATAAAATAAAATAAAATAAAATAAAATAAAATAAATTAAATTAAAAAAATGAAATGAAATAAAATAAAAGAAATGAAATAAAATAAAATAAATGAAATGAAATGCAATAAAATAAATGAAATACCCCTGACTCTGGGAAACGAACTAGGGGTGGTGGAAGGGGAGGAGGGCGGGGGGTGGGGGTGACTGGGTGACGGGCACTGAGCGGGGCACTTGACGGGATGAGCACTGGGTGTTATTCTGTATATTGGCAAATTGAACACCAATAAAAAATAAATTTATTATTAAAAATAAATAAATTAATTAATTAAATGAAATAAAATAAAATATAAAATAAAAATTTTAAAAAGGAAATAAAATAAAAAATAAAATAAAATAAAATTTAAAAAATGAAATGAAATAAAATAAAGGAAATGAAATAAAATAAAATAATGAAATGAAATAAAATATAAAATAAAATAAAATAAAATAAAAATTTAAAAAAATGAAATGAAATAAAATAAATGAAATAAATTAAAATAAAATAATGGAATAAATAAAATATAAAATAAAAATAAAAATAAAATAAAATAAAAAAATAAAATAAAATAAAATAAATAAAATAAAATAAAATAAAATAAAATAATAATGTGCTAGGTACTGGGATTTATAAATCCAAAGACACCCCAAGAGCTCACCATGCAGTGGACAGGCCACTAAGGATTGCATGGCCACGGTGGCCACGGCTGTGGCAGGTGGAGGCCCCTCGAGAGGGAGCACATGGCTCTTGTGCAGGAAGTCAGGGGCACATCACGGAAGAGAATCCTTTTCCTACTGTTGGGGAGGTCGGCGCTTGCCAGGGAGGCCCGGGTGGCGACCCAGGGCGCAGGAAGAGTGTGGACAAGTGAGGGCGTGCACCTGCCAGGGAAATTCTGAGAATGGTCGAAATGTGGTGCGGGTGTTGCGGGAGCTCAGGTGGGGTCAGGGCGTGGGGACGTTTGGGGCTGGCGGGCTGGCGGGCAGGGTCACGCGGGACCGGACTCCGGAGTCTGACCTGGGCTCCTGCGGTGGATGGCTTGAGCAGCGTCTGCCCGCGGGTCCCCAGGAGAGGGTGGCCGGGGCTGCTGAGCGTTTGACACTGAAAACGAGCAACTGGGATGAGGACGGGTGCAAACCCAGAGGAGCCACGTTTACAAAGAGAACAAAGGAGAAGGAGCCCCTGTCACAAGTGAGGGCCAAGGGGACCCCACACAACAGTAAGGCTCTGAAAGGACAGACGGAATGTGTTGGTGCAGGTGCTCTGCTAGCAGCTGGAGGGGGTGAGCAAGCCCTCCAGGGTCCCCCCACCTCTCCAAGTCCCTGGGGGGGGGGTCTTGGTTCCTGCCGTGTATTTCCTCCACTGGACCGTCTGCGTTGGCCATTGTCACCTCAGTCGTCCCCAAGGGGTCTGGCCATGCTCTCACGTTGGGTGAGCACCTTGATTTCAGCCCCTGGAGGTAGCCGGGACGGGCTCCCACCCCCACCCTGTGGCCATAGCTTGGGTAGATAAAAACCCGGGGTTTCCAGAGCACTTATTATTCGCTCAGTGGGTCTGGCCTCAGCCACCTACTGTCTGTGTCTGAAACAAGCATCGCTGAGAAGGAAATGCGGCCACTTTCTGGCGAGGGGGCGACAGTGCTAACCGCTTAGCGGACCCCCGGGCCGGGGGCCCAGGGCCCAGTCCCTGCAAAGGCAGTCAAGAGAGTCAGAACGGATGGCCTTCCGTCTTCATCTACTAGCAACAGGGGGACGGTGGCCCGGCCTGCGCGTCTGGCCTGCCCTCTCGTGCGCGTGACTTGAGAGGCCTCAGCGAATAAATCCTGCCTGGTTGGTCCTGCCCAGCAGCCCAGCAAACGGCTCGGACTCACATCCTCCGTGAGTTCCAGCAAAGGCCAGTGACACACGACACACGCCCTGTGAGCCTGTCCTGGTTCCCTGGGACCACGGAGACCGTGGCTTCAATAATAGAAATGTATTGTCTCAGAGATCAGGGGGCGGAAAGTTCAAGACCGAGATTACCCATGGAGGATCGGGTCTCTGCCTCTTTCCTGGCTTCCAGAGGTTTCCCGGAAATCCGCGGTGCTCCTCAGCACCCCTGTCTTGGCCTCCATCTGCACACGGCACTCTGTGCGTGCGTGTGTCTAGGTCCCGAAGTCCCCTTTTCTGCAAGGCACCAGTCGTAATAGATTAGACTCCACCCTAATGAAGCCTTCTTAACTCGTTTACACCCGCAATGACCTTATTTTCAAATAAGGTCACATTCTAGGGTACTTAGAAGTTTGGACTTCAACATACACATTTTTAAGGAACAATGAACTCACGAACATGATTTAAAATAGTGTATTTAAAAAAAATAAAATAAAATAGTGTATTTAAAAAAATAAAATAAAATAAATAAAATAAAATAAAATAGTGTATTTTCTACGTAAACATGAGGTTAACTGAAATCTACCTGGTGTTCCAAGCAGGTTTCGGCATGCACGCCCTTACTGCAAGAGACTTCTAGGGCTTTCAGTGGGTCCCTCCCTGCCAGGTATGGCACATGGTAATGGTTTCCGCACCTTTCGAGGGAGCAGGGTCCATTGGGACCATCCCACTCCTGGAAAGGAACGAACTAGGTTTGCAAGCCTGGCTCAGAGAACAGTCAGGAGCCTGTGTGTCCAACCGCTCACCCTCTTGGGACACCTGTCCCGTAGGTCTGTCCTGCGTTGTCTGATCCAGCAGTGCTCTCTTGGAAGGCTGGATGGAGCAGGGAGCTAGTGCTCCTTGCTGCCCACAGAGTTGGTCTCATGCAGGTGGGGACCCTAGTTCTGTAGTGTGGTGAGACAGGGTGAGCGTCTTCCCCGCTAGCCCCAAACGTCTTAGACATAAGGGTTTGTGGTTAATAAGATCTCACAACCCTTCGTGGGAAGAGGAAGGTAGAATTTGGGGTCTTAGGTTTGCAAACTTCTTGGTGGCTGGCAGGATCTGGGAAGGGCGGTGAGATTTCATCATAGTTACGGCCTTGGTGGGTAGCCCTCCGCTGCTTTGTGGGTGTTGCTAGGCGACGTGAGGCTCGGGGTCAGACATGGGGATTTATTTTCAAGAACAAACTGAAGCAAGAGCTTCATGCTGGTTTGCTACAGTTTCTCATCCTTGTTACAATCCATGGGCCCCCGACATGGGCAGGACCACATGACGTCTGTCCACGAAGTGGGTCGCCTGCCAGGATGAGACGCTGAGCCCAGGGAACGTATGGCTTTTATAGGATATATGTGGTGTGTTTTCTTTATAGGAGATCTTCCCTTTTCTGGAAGGTAGGGTGCAGCTGTGGCTTCATTCCTGGTAGCTACTCACTACAAACACAAGTCCGAGGAAGGGGCCCAGATTCTTGATGCACCCAGCAGGGAAGGACAGGTACTTGGGGCCCACGGGGGACTGCCTCCCCAGAAATGGCTCTAAGGAAAGGATAATGGCAGAACAATTTTGGAAGAGGTCATGCTCTTTGCTCACTTAAATGGAGTCTGAAAAACTAAAATAAAATAGAATAAAATGAAATAAAATAAAATTAAATAAATAAATAAATAAATAAATAAATAAATAAATAAATAAATAAATAATGGAGACTGTAAGGATGTCACAGGCTTTGATTAAGGGAGTAAATCATGAAAGATCTATTTCCTACTTTAGATTTATAACGCATTTGTGTTTGTGACTTGAACTTCTGTTGATTCTATAGGAACTATTTTCTTTCCAAGAGTTCTAGTGCTTAGGCCGAGTCTCCAATGTGGCATCTGGGAGGTTTCCAGATCCAGCATATCATTCTCTGATGCACCATATTTGTGACTTCTGTCCTTAGTCCACTGGTAGACTAGTGCCCTGCTTTCACCCTTCAGGTGCCCTTGGAATCTGGCCATGGACACCCTCATCACTGACCCGCTGTTTTTCCTTGGACACAGCATCACCTGGATGATGAATATATGTTCACAAAGACGGTACACGTCCTCCCTGGCTCTCAACCATAATCAGCAGTATAGATCCTTTCTAGGTGTGCAGATATACAAAAGTGATCATAACTAGATGTACTTTGAAGGGAGTGGGTTTCCCAAGAGGATCTGTAATATATTTTTAGGCACATGAATATACTGAGCAAGCTTCTTTTTTTTTAAAGATTTAATTAATTTATTTATGAAAGACACAGAGAAAGAGAGAGAGGCAGAGACACAGGCAGAGGGAGAAGCAGGCTCCACACAGGGAGCCCGATGTGGGACTCGATCCCGGGACTCCAGGATCATGCCCTGGGCCGAAGGTGGCACTAAACCGCTGAGCCCCCCAGGCCTCCCCACTGAACAAGCTTCTGATGAGTGGTGCTTGGCACCAGTACAGGCCAGAACAGCTCCAGTAGTTGAAGCTTTCATAGTAATGATGGGCTGTCTCAGTCCCATTGGGCTGTTTTAACAAAATACCCCAGTCTAGGTGACTTATAAACAACAAACATTTATTTCTCACAGTTCTGGAGGCTGGAAGTCTAAGACCAAGTACCAGCATGGTTGGGGGAGTGCCTTCCTCTCATTGTGTCTCCACATGGTGGAAGAGGGAAAGGGGCTCTCAGGGGTCTTTTATAAGGGCATTCACCTCATTCATGAGGATGCTCCCAAAGATCCCACATCTTCCTACCGCCACATTGGGCACTAGGATGTCAACATATGAACTTGTGAGGGAGCACAAACATTCACACGACAACCTGGACCAATGAAAACAGAATCATGGGAATCTGTACCCACCCACCATGCCTGCAGGCCTTCTAGCGGGTGAACCTAGGGAGTCCCCATGAGGGACTCTTTTGGGTTCTGGCATCTTTTCGTATTGCAGCTCTTCCATCTGGCAGGTCATGCAGCACTTGGCCTAGAGTGCTGTAAAGCAAACCACAATGGGACAAAAGCCAATGTCAAGGTGACAGCTCTGCCTCTCCCACTCCCAGTGCTGTTCACTGGCTCGCCCCAGGCTCTGCAGTCCCTTCCCAGGCTTCAGTGTTTCTGTCATTATGTCTTTAGGATTCGCCACCCTCTGGGCCCCTCTTGTGATTGTTGGCGCAGGACTGTCATCTCTGCTCTTGTGCCTGGTGGGCTACCTGGTCTTCTAATTCAGGTGTAGGGGTGTGTGTGTGTGTGTGTGTGTGTGTGTGTGTAGGGTTTTTTTTTAAACCAGGGAAATAGAATTGGTATCTTCTGAGAGCCAGGAAGTAGGATGCATTGATTCCTGCCTGGGCCCTTGGCAATGGCTTGAATTTGGAACGGGCCATGGCAACATATTTGCAGGAGGTCCAGGAGTAGTTCGCTCAGGGGCATCATGAGAAAGGGCGTGATGTTCAGTTTAGGAACAAAACACACATATGGGCTGCTGAGGTCTGGATTAGCAAATTGTACTTTTCTAAAAAGTGTTTCTCAGATTTCTGCGCTGATCTTTTCTCTTTGGAACTGCTTCTCCGTTCCTTTTGTTTGTGAGCCAAAGGCCGATATGCTCAGCTGCCGAGCCACCCAGGCATCCCTGCTTCTCTATTCCTTATACTGCACTGCAAGTTAGTGCCCTCAAAGCTCAGTGCTGTGCACAGAAACACGCACCTGTCACCATTCCACCCCTTGATTCTCCCCTAACAGACCCATCTTGTAGTTTCTCCAGTTGATTGGTATAGACAGCAGCTATTGTATTCTGTTTCTCCTGGATCACTTTGAAATATTTGCCCGGCGACTTCTTCAAAATTTAGGAGTCCTTTCCCCTGGTTATTTGGAAGCAGGGGACAAGTAATGATCTTGTGATCTCTGGGCCTAGAAATTCATTCCTTCCATATTTGTCTTCATTATACCTTGTTTTGTAGGAAGAATGCCAGTAAATAAATCAAAGAAATCAGAGCATTCTCTGCAGTCTTACCGCTGTTCAGTCACTCCTCAAGGAGTACGTCCTGCTGTTTATTTGTCCAAGTGTCCTCGATGAGTCTCAGAGAGTTCCCCGTTCATCATCATGTTAGAACACCTGTACCATTCAAAATCCACCACTTCAGTACATGAACTCGTCTGGGAGACTTTTTTTGTCTGCTTTCCTCATTAGTCTTGAACTTTCCAGAAGCAGCCCCAGAGAACGCTTTAGGTGATCTTTATTTAAACCAAAAGTATATAGCAGTTATTCTATTTTGTCAAGAAATTCTCAATGGTTTCTGAAAGGATTGCCTGTGTCTTAAAAAGGAGAGTGAAAGAGATCGATCAGAGAACACGGAACTGCAGAGTTCGATATATGTATTTGAACATTATAATGGATGGGATTTAAAGGGATTGTGCCAAAAAGTTGACAGCTTTATGCTGTTTAGAAGAGCTTTTTTGTTGAATCATTTGGTCCCACAACTAATTTTTTCGTTGCATGATTTTTTGATGAATGTTTAACCATGTTAACTGAGTGTCTACAGTGCTGAAAACTCAAGACACAAACACAAGTAAAACAAAAATCCCTGGCTTTGAGGGTTTGCAGATGATTGTGGAAGAGCAGGATTTAGGCAAGTCGTCTCGAAAATGTGCCAAATCAAGATGCGTGCGTGCATCTTGCCCAGGATTGGCACGTGTACTGCAGAAGGGTCAATTACTGAAGCAGCATCCAGATAGGCCAGTGGAAGGGGGTGTGAGGTTTGTGGCCAAGCAAATTGGGAAGAGTTTGAGCTGATATCAAAGTTGTGCCAAACGAGGTGACTATGCAAGGGGGGAGATTCAGGTGCTCACAGCATCTTCTCTGCTGCTTCCATTTACATGCACTGGGAGCAGTTAGAAGAGCAATCACAGAAGGAGTTGGTTACTATGTGAGGAATCCCGAGGGGAGAATGAAGGGTTGGTCTACCTCTGTCTGGAAGCGGTGAAGGCACCAGAGGAGAAGTTGAATCCTGAAAGATGAGTCGTCGATCAGTGATGTGTTGGTTGAGATGAGACTGTCACCAAACGATGAAGAGATTTTTCTTCTTCTCTTTTTCTGGAAAAATACAGAATGCAGGCTAACATTGACACAATTCTGGTTTGGATGGTGAGGCTATTTGCCATGAAGCATACAATGGATTGGAAAAAATTTTGTTCTGATTTGTCCAATCAGAGGAGAATTATGTTCTGTTTCTAGATGTATCATTTGGTTCCCTATAGAAAAGAGAACTCATCCCATGGGGCGCCTGGGTGGTTCAGGTGGTTGAATGACTCTTGATTTCAGTTTTTTGGTCATGATCTCAGGGTTGTGAGATTGAGCCCTGTATCTGGCTCCATGCTCAGCTCAAGTAGAATGATTTCAACAAGAACACTTAATAGAGGTGAGGCTGTGGTTAGAGGTGAGGCTGTGGTGAGTCAGGATCCATGGAGCCAAAGAAAGCGGGGTAGCGGTGATCAGGGAGGGAGTGGGGGCGCAGACACTTACAGAGGTGTGGTACTACAGCAGACAAGCACAAAGAAGTGCCCTGACCTCTCTCATTCCGTCATCTGCTTTCTGTCGGGGTTTCCCATTAGCTGAACCCACCCAGAAGCCGCCTGGCAGGTGCGTTTGGATGATGCAATTTGCAAGGATGAGCCTCTTGGGCAAAGACCAAGACAGGGTGCAGAGTGGGGACCAAAGAATGGATGGGGGGCAGTGCATATGGACCCTGGTTTACCAGATATTAACAGCCTGGATCAGTAGGAGAAAGTGGTTGAACCCATAGTGACTAGGTGCATGCACAATGGTAGGGGGTGGTGGTCACCCATATAATTTCTTAAAAAAAAAGATTTACTTATTTTTTTGAGGGAGAGAGAGAGCGGGAGAGAGAGCTTGCAGGCAAGGGGCAGAAGGAAAAGGAGAGAGAGTCTCAAGCAGCCCCCACGCCCCGCGCAGAGTCCGACACGGGCTCCATCTCACAACCCTGAGATCATGACGTGAGGTGAAACCGAGAGTCACACGTTTAACCTACGGACCCACCCCGGCGCCCCTCACCCATGTAATTTCTCCTGCCAACTACCTCCCGGCTGCGGGAGAAGAGCTGATCAGGAGACCTTCCTACCTTCAGCCAAGAGCTGGAAGCCAGACAGAAGCGCAACTGGAACATGCCTACCGCTCCGTTGGCTGCACTCCCTCCGCCCACGGCCCGTTAGCAGTGCCTGAGTTTAGAGAGGGGTTCATTTTGCAGAAATTTCGAAGGAATATTCGAACACGCATCCTGTCAACGGATGTTTGCAAAAGAGGATCCCTGGTTTGTTAGCCTACGTAGATCCTGCGGCAGTAGAGAAAGGCCTTCCATTCAGGGTGAAGCGGGTTGGAAGGTGAGGAGAGACAGGGGTGGGCAGAGCGTGGGGTGATGTGCGGAGCGTGGCAGCCGGTCCGCGGGGAGGAGTGGGGGGACCTTGGACCGTAGGCCCAGGCCTGGGTGATCCGTTTGCTTTCCGCCCGCCCTGGAGGTTTATGGGCTTTATGGGGCCATGGCACTTGACAACTATAATTCGCATTTTGATGGGTGCTCTGTTTCTTTTCAAGATTCTATGTCAAAAGCAAAAATGTGTAAGAACCAGAAGAGCCAGAAGGTCCTTACAATTACCCAGGAAGAGCTCCTCTGGCAACGTTCTGTGATTTCCTCAAAGCAGGGGAAGCCACAAAGCGCTGAGGTTAATAACAGGGGCTTTGGCGTCAGCCAGGTCTTGGCTTCGACCATTTGTCAGGTATTAACTCAGTTATGAGCCTCCTCAGGGGAGGTATTTGGCTCAGTCCGGGCCCAGGGAGTCTCTGCAAGGCAACTAGATATCATAAAGTCCTTGGAGACCGTTCCCAGGTTATAAAAAGTGACCCCTTGATGCTAATCCCAGCATCCCGGTGGATGCTTACCCTACAGCCACGAGCTTATCGTCACATACCTGCGACTGTACGGGGCCTTCCTCTGCACGTCGTGGGCAGGCCCCTCCTGCAGCTGTGTGCCCGGGACCTGCAGGGAGCACCGGCCTTCACTCACGTCCACCTCTGGGGGCGCCTCCCGATTGGCCGCAAGACTCCATCGAAGCCAAGGTAATGGAGCCTCTGGTTTTCTTTTCAAAAAAATGGAAATTAAATCTATAACTTTGGGGGTGACTCCACCTTCTCCATGGTTTGCTTTGAGGATCATTTGGGGGAATTCAGTATTCCTTGAACCCCACTGCACGCCAGGCAATGTGATATCTGATGTAAAATCTGGTTTCACCCTCGACAGCTGGCGTGAGATAGATACACGGGCGAGAGATTTGAAACAGAATAGGGAGAAACACAGATAAAGCCCCTATCCTCGGGGATCTAACATCCAGAAAAAAAAAAGACCAGTGATAATTTTCAAAGTAATTATGAGCACAGGACTTTTTTTATAGTTTTACTATATGAAACCAGTAGAAATTATTCTGATATTCACGAACTAGGGGTGATGGAAGGGGAGGTGGGCAGGGGGTGACTGGGTGACGGGCACTTGACGGGATGAGCACTGGGTGTTATGCTATATGTTGGCAAATTAAACACCAATAAAAAATAAATTTATTTTAAAAATTTTTTTAAAAAAGAACATGTTTAGGAGATAGTCTGAAGTGGCTTCAGAAACTATTATTTAACCAGTTCTTGGAATTTTGAAGATAAAGCATTTTAAAAATTAAACAGGTGTAGGCCTCTAAGTTCCCTGAATATTCTCAAATTTTCATAGGTTCAAAGAGAAAGACATGCCTGTCACTGACCTGTCTATGAGGCAACGGATGGGAAATGCAATGGTTGTGTTGTGGAATAAAACCAGTACGATCGCGGCACTGGCCACGCAAGGACAACTGTGATGATTTTTGGCTTCTGGAAGCTTGGAGGAAAGGTGAGTGCTGTGAACCTGAGCTGGGGAGGTGGGCTGCGCGGTGGGTGGACCCAGGGCTGGTTTCTGCAGGGTCGGGGGGCGGCCAGGACGGGGAGCTCGGCCGGGCCAACGGGCTGCAGGGCGGCCCCTGTGCTTGTTACTCCGTCTCCCCGGAAACAAAAGTCCTTCTGTTGATATTGTGCTGATTGAGGACAACGAAAACCAGAGAGTAAGGGAGCCGGGGCCGCCCCGACAAAGAATCCCACTCTGTGGTTCCAGTGGGATACGTCACGGTAAACACTACTAGCGGAAGAAAGTAACGGATACGGAATCGCGTCTAGGCTGGGTGGCCTCACGTAGGTCGCGGCATCCGGCCCAGGGGTGCCCAGACAAGGGCCCAGAGCCCGGGAGGGTGCGGTGGGGCTGCGACGGCTCTGCCCACCTTCCAGCGCTCCATAGGATCGCTAATCCCATAGCCACAGAGGCCCCAGGGCGATGGAGTTTCTGCCCCGGGTTGTCTCTTCCTTTGTCTAGAAGAGACTGTGAAGAGCGGACTCAGCTGGGGAGTGCAGGGTGGTTAGAACCAGCTCGGCCCAGTGTTCCGGGTCTAGCCCCTATACCAAAGCACAGGTTCCCTGCAGCGTGCGGGGCTCCGAAAGACATCCCCAAGATCCGAAGAGTCAAGCTTCCTTTTGCAGGAAGAACATTCCTCGCATAGGTGCCCGCCACCACCGCCGCATCTTCATGCCGCTTCTAAATAATGAAGCGATGCCAATTGCATTTCATGCATATGGATGAGAACATTCAATCAGCTTTCGATTATGTACCCGAGCGCTTCTGAGCAAGTCCCGATTTGTCGCGCGCCAACACCAACTCCTTCCTCTTCTTTTTAAACCTTAACCAAAAAATAAAATAAAGTAAAATAAATAAACCTTAACCAATTTTAAGATGATTTTGAATGGGCGGGCGATGTTCCTGCCTCCCACGGATGGAGGAAGAGCGTCGGGCCAAGAGCAGCAGCGCTCCTGGGCGCTAGCCCGCTGCGCTGTGGCCTTGGGAACAGCCGAGTGGGAAGGAGACGTCGAGGTGCGCGGTCTGGTGCTGAGGGACGGACCAGTCGGAGGTGGCGGTAGAAGTTCCCGGGGGCTTGGAGACGGCCGACCTGGGCACACTGGGGACCCGGAGGCACAGCCCAGGTTTGCTCCCTCCTTCACTCACTCGCCGGCTCACTCGCTCCTTCCTTCGACGACTTGCCGATTGTGCCGAAGAGCTGGGGACAGAAGGGAGGGAAGCACGAATGTCACCGGCGGGAGGTTACCTGGGGAACCACCGCTGATCACGACGCACCGTCACGGGGGCGTGGGCTTGGCCACACGCGTGCTTCGGCCTGGTGTTCCCCACAACACGGGCCGGGAGGGGCCGCCGCGGCCCTTACACCCAGGGCATGGTGGAGAGGAAATCGGTACCCGGAGGCCGCCATGGAGGCGGCGGAGCTGCGGCCCGGAGCCAGGCGGCCCGGCCTCTCCCCTAAATCAGTGCCTTCACCTGCACGAGGAGGAAAGCAAGGTGCACAAATGAGAAGGGTAAGATAGGCCACATCTGCTGTCCTTGGTGTCCCCTTGCATAGGGTGCCCCATGCCCACCTGCTCACTGCCCACCTGCTCACCTACTCACTGCTCACCTGCTCTCTGCCCACCTGCTCTCTGCTCACCTGCTCTCTGCCCACCTGCTCTCTGCTCACCTGCTCTCTGCCCACCTGCTCACTGCCCATCTGCTCACCTGCTCTCTGCTCACCTGCTCACTGCTCACCTGCTCACTGCTCACCTCTCTCTGCCCACCTGCTCACCTGCTCTCTGCCCACCTGTTCACCTGCTCTCTGCTCACCTGCTCTCTGCCCACCTGCTCACCTGCTCACCTGCTCTCTGCTCACTTGCTCACCTGGTCACATAAGCTTCCTTCCCTACTTCAGGCACAGTCTTACCTTAGACTCTACTTCTTTGCCTTCTCTGCCTGGAAGTTCCGTTCTCAGACATCTGCATGGAACCACTCTTACCTGCCTTGTGGTAGGTGGTAAACATGACCACACTTCAAAGTTAGTTCTTGGCTTCGCCACGTAGGTGGTCTAGCCAGTGACACACTTGCAAACGGGGTGCACAGACTAGGAAGTGCTTGTGCTTCAAGGCTTCTTTGTAGTCTTCGCATGAGCCCCCTCTGGAAGTCTTCTGGAAGAGGAGCATCCGAGTGTCACCTGAAGGGTCATCACACTTTTTTTTTTTTAAAGACTTTACTTATTTGAGCCAGAGGGAGAGTGAGCACAAGCAGGGGGAGCAGCAGAGAGAGAGGGAGGAGCAGACGCCCTGCTGAGCAGGGAGCTGATGTGGGGCTCGGTCCCAGACCCCGGGATCATGACCTGAGCTGAAGCAGACGCTCAGCCTGCGGAGCCCCCCCAGGTGCCCTGGAGGGTCATCCTACATTTTTTAGAACACATGTCCAAGTCTCCAGGCACAGCTATATCTGTGTCTATATCCCACTGATTTGGTAATTAACCTCCTCTTAATTTTGCTGAGGCCCGCCAGGCGGAGACATCCCATTTAAGGTATACGACCCACCTAAGCTTTAATTATCCTGGGGCTCAAATGCACTGCACCCAATTTCTAAGGTGGAAGACTTTAATAGAGTTACCATTAGCGATTCCTTTGCTTTGAATGATTTTGAGATTTATTCACTTCCTTGCCAAAGGGAATTCACATCGCTGCCGTCAGATAACTGAGAATTCTGCGTATGTGAGCATCCGCTCGGCTCCGGGAGGGACGGCTCTGCGATTACTCTTCTAATAACCTCAGGGATAATTCCTTTCTATAAAAATGGCATCGTGTATGAATGCAGGAGTGGATTCAAACTTCACCATATAGAAATTCCAGTGTTGCTCTCGGGGAGGGAGATTTTCCCAAAAGATCAAAAACCATGCTTGCAAAAAGTCTAATATGATCCACAGTGTCAGAAAAACTCACAAAGTCAACAAGAGGCTGCCATTCTTGGTGAAAAGCGTTCCAGAGGCTTAGTCCTTCTCCTGGGATTTCTTTTTAGAGACAAAAGCCAAAAGGCCTCATCGAAACCTGAATACTGCTTAATCTTCGATCCGTAACCACAAGTTGGCTTGCTCCACTTGCTGGGATAAAAAAAACGTGTCCAAGAAGACGCACATTCGTTCCCATAAAGTTTTTCCCAGGGAGGAACGTTGCCTCATGCAGTCGGGGGAGGCGGCCAGGCTTCCTGGAGGGGCCTGAGCCATCGTCCTGGGAGGATGCTCCTTGCTCCTTGACGGGTCTCAGCCCGGCTCAGCTTCCCTGCAGCCCTCCCGCTCAGGCTTCTTTGGAATAAATACGGGGCCTTGACCATCAGCGCTTAACGAATAGGAAATATTGGAGCAAATATTTAATACAATCACCTGTATCGTGAGTAGCAGGTTGTCAAAGTGCGTGTACGTAGGCGTTTGTTTTAGGAAGGCTTTGGGGGTTTTGGTTGCCGTTTTGCATAGGTTCGCCAGAAAACTGGTGATTCCTGTATAATAAGATCACCGGGAGTTACTGTTCCTATGGGTCTTGTCACCCTTGTGTGTGAAGGCGGCAGGAAAGAACGCGGTGGGGCTGCATGGCTGCGCCGCGCTTTGATCTGCGTGGGTCCGACGGGACGTGCGAAGTTCTGAGTGTGGCCTCACCCGGGGCCGTTGTCAGGCTGCGATGTCGTTCTTCCCCAACTAGAGAAATCTAAAGATAAAATGTTTTCTTTTTTTTTTTTTCAATCTTGGCGTTTGGCTGGGGACGGGTTTGGGGGCCAAACCTCAGAAGATGCCGGCAGCGGACCCACTTCCTGAGTTCTAAACTGACGCTCACTGGCGTGGGGGCCTCTGCACACCGTCTTGCTGTTCCTGGGCCTGAGTGGTCTGGACAGAGGCCGGGCTTATGCGATGAGGAGGGAGACCCTGCGGGCGGGCTGTGGCCGGGTCTCACCGATACAGCCAGTAACAGGTGCACAGGGGACCCCCCAGCGGTGAGCGCTGCAGGCAGGCGGGAGCGCCCCAAGCCTTGGGGGCGTGCAGCTCCTTCCTCTAGCGCAGGACAAAAATAAGGCATAGATATGTCTATGAAACCTGGTTCACAGACCTTGAGATGTTTGCATAGAGAGAGATGCCTTGGGGATATCTGGGGGGCTCGGCGGTTTAGCGTCTGCTTCGGCCCAGGTCGTGACCCCAGGGTCCTGGAATTCCCTCACTCGGGATCTTCAGCAGATTAGTGCAGCTCTCTGATCCCAAGGTCTCCCCTCCGGTCCCAACTTCATTTAGAAGAAGAGCAACACTTGAGCTGCCCGACACCGGCTGACTTCGAAGGAGGCCTAACGTCCCCTGATGATATGTTTTGCTTGGGGAAGCTCAAATGACAGATGACAAAAACCAAATGAAATGATGATTGTTAATCATTTGGAAATCCAAAAAAATAAAATAAAATAAAATAAAATAAAATAAAATAAAATAAAATGGCAAAACAAAACAAAAAAAATCTTAGATGAAAAGACGTTTTTACGATCAAGGGAATCCAGGATGTTCCTGTGTAACGCAGAGTTACCAGCCTGTTTGGTGGTTTTGCTGGTTGCTTGCTTGTATTTCTTTTTCTACTGATTTTTTTATTTTATTTTATTTTATTTTATTTTATTTTATTTTATTTTATTTTATTTTATTATTTTATTATTTATTTTTTAAGGATTTTATATATTTATTCATGAGAGAAACAGAGAGAGAGAGAGGCAGAGACACAGGCAGAGGGAGAAGCAGGCTCCATGCAGGGAGCCCGACATGGGACTCGATCCCGGGTCCCCAGGATCAGGTCCTGAGCTGAAGGCGGCGCTAACCACTGGGCAAGCCCGGCTGCCCTTTACTACTGATTTAAAAGAAGAACTTGAAGAGTCACATATTCATATGCTTGTAGATCAAGGGGAAAAGCCCAGGACAACCCTGAAAACATGTAAAAAGATCACAACATTTTATTGGAAAAAAACAAAAGCATCATGCATTACTTCTTTTCTAGGAATAGAGTGCTATTTGAGGAACGTCAACATTTGCCACCAGGAGCAGTGACCCTGGCACCAAATGACTCCTTTGGTGTCTGCGCCGTCCTGGTGCACCTGGAGAAGCGAACGTGGCCATTGGTTCCCCTCTCGGTGTCCCCACGCATCCCAGGCGTCTCAGCCCTGCAAAGACACTTGCCTGATTTCCAGTTTCAAAAGGTCCCCAGTCACGCTCCATGGGGAAGGTGCTGTGCTGGGAGCAAGCGTACTGTGCTTTGGGCCACGAAACATCCCTCCACGCTCGCCCATATGCCACCCAACATCCTCAGCTCATAAAAAAAAAGAATGCGGATCTGTGTGACGTCTCTATAAATTGCACAGGACCAAAAAGCTCTCCAAAGCATGAACTTTTGAGCTTTTGAAAGAAAATTTATACTCTGGGATGACAGTGTAGTAAAAAAATGGTTGCGTTTGACACTCTTCCGGGCGGTTTTTAACGAGTCTGGATCGATTGCGATCTGTAGTCAGACTCCAAGTGTTTCCTGGGTTTAGAGTGCGGTGCAGGGACAGCGTCCCTTTGCTCCTGCGCCACTGGGTCCCTCCCTGGTCCCGGCCGCTGCCAAGGTCCAGGCAGGTGGAGGCCTGCATCCGGACGGCAGGAAGGCATGACTCAGGGTCACGGCTCTGCGCCCACTTGCATTTTATTTTTTTGTTTTATTTTTTAAACTATTTTATTTATTTATCCACGAGAGACAGAGAGAGAGGCAGAGAAGCAGGCTCCATGCAGGGAGCCCGATGCGGGACTCGATCCCGGGACTCCAGGATCACGCCCTGGGCTGAGCCACCCAGGGATCCCCCAACCTTGTATTTCATTTATATTTATTTATTTATTTATTTATTTATTTATTTATTTATTTATTATTTATTTATTTAATACATTTATTTTTTATTGGTGTTCAATTTGCCAACATATAGCACAACACCCAGTGCTCATCCCGTCAAGTGCCCCGCTCAGTGCCCGTCACCCAGTCACCCCCACCCCCCGCCCAACCTTGCATTTTAATGGTCTGTTTATACCTTTGTTGTGAGGGACCAGAAACGTAATGCTTCCTTCCTCTGGTTTCCCGCGGAGCATCCGACCTGCAGTGCGCCGTCCCCATAATTTCCTGAACGGAAGACACTGCAGGTTGTGCAGCAGGTGTGAATGGCCAGCGCCCGCGAGCTAGTGGGACACGCGACAGAAGCAGTCTTGCCTTCTCCCTACACTGGTCTTTAATCCCAAGAGCAGCCTTTTCTTCAGTTATGGGGAGGAAGCGACGGCTTGATGCAGGGTGTTGGGGCCACGGGTTAGAAATCCCTGCCCCAGAGAGACGACATTAAGAAATCGGTTGTGGGGAAAAAAAAAAAGAAAAAAAGAAAAGAAAAAAAAGGGGGCACTTGGGTGGCTCAGTCGATTAAGTGTCAGCCCTTGGTTCGGGTCACAATCCCGGGGTCCTGGGATCGAGCCTCACATCAGGCTCCCTCCTCGGCGGGGAGTCTGCTTCTCCCTCTGCCCCTCTCCCTGCTTGTTCTCTCTCTTTTTACCTCAGATGAATAAATAAAATATTAAAAAAAAGAAAAGAAAAAAAGAAAAGAAAGAAGAAAGTAAGAAAGAGAAAGAAAGAAAAGAAAGAAAGAAAGAAAGAAAGAAAGAAAGAAAGAAAGAAAGAAAGAAAGAAATTGGTTGTCGGGGTGTCGGGTGACCGGAACCTTATCATCGGTGGACACGTATCGACGGAGAACACTGCTTATAGAATTGCCGTACCATTGCTTATTTTTCAGCAAATCCTAAGGACAAAAGTCATTAACATTTGCATAGCTCCGTCTGTAAGCTACTTAGGGAAATGTGGGAATCCCGACACGGGGCCGCTGGGAAAGGCTGCTTGGAGGTGAGGCGATGCAGGAGAGGGAGGTGCTCTCGGGAGCACCTTGGCCAGGCCAGGGTGCTCTCGGGTCGTCTTGATTTGGGCTCTCCCCCAAAAAGAAGCGAGATGAGCAACCTTCTGACAAGTATTTGGGTGAAAATAGCCTCTCTGGCCGGAGATCCTGGGAGGCTGCTTGAGGCAGAGGAGGAGGGAGGCCAGGAGGGGAGGAAGCCAGCAGGACGGGAGCACCTTGCGTGTGTGGCTCCGAGCGCGTGGCTGCTGGGCTTCGAGGAAGCCGCCCAGACCAACAGCATGAGCTGCCTCTGCCTCGTCTCGGTCAATCTGGAGATCGCCTGGCGGGGTAAGGCCTCTCTGCTCCGTTACCGTAACTGAGAAGAGGCTGGAGAGGCTCCCTGAGTCGCCCGGGGCCGTGGGCACCGCGACCGGAGAGCAGAGCTTCCAAGTCAGCTGTGCAGGCATCGCCGCTCCGTCTCCGCGCCGCGCTGGGTCTACTGCGCGGGGATGAAATAGGAGATTCCGGAGCCCTTCCCCAAAGTTCAACCGCATAAAAAATGCTTCACCCGGAGCCTGGAGCAGAAGGGGTGAGGTGTTCCATTGTCCCATCCAGCGACTGCTGTCTTCCTCGTCAGCTACTAATAGTCGCGTTCCTAAGACCTCTTGCAAAGAAAACAAATGAGGGCCCATTAATTGGAAGAATTGGGAGTTTATACAAAAAGGAATTTTTTTAAAAGAGTATGTGTCAATTCATCATATGGCTTGAAAGTGTCTTCGTCATTTTTCTTTGCTATTTTTTTTTTTTTTTAATTACCCTCTGTGCCCGACACGGGGCTTGAACTCACAACCCTGAGCTCAAAACCTGAGACCAGGGGCCGAATGCTCTGTGGACTGAGCCACCCAGGCGCTCGTTTCTTTGATGATTTTTGGAAGAAATTCTGGGCTCTTTGACGAGGCGCGCCGTGCGATCTTCCCGTGTGATTCTCTGAGAGATGAGGGAGAGGGAGAGTTGCTTTCCTCCAGTCCTTCATGCCTCGTGGTGACGCGGTGACCCACCCGCGCGGCCCCCTCCTCCCGTGATGTTTCACCCTCCTCACGGGGTTGTGCGGCCTGTAGGGCCCGCAGGAGGTGTTTGCAGGGGGCCCGCGTGGCAGCCGAGCCTTCCTGAGGCTCCAAGGAGGGCAAGGCCCTGCCTCAATGGCCAGTTCGCCTTCCCAGCACGTGGCATAAAAATACACCTTACGGGCCCCGATCTCCCCCTGCCAGGGCTCCCTATTGCTTGTCCTTGAAACTCCTGGAAACGGAGATGCTGAGCGGGTGCTAGAGGCAGAAAGTGGGGGCGAGAGGAAGGAAGTCCTGAGCCCAGAAGCCAATGGCACCTGACGACGGCCCTGGAAGCTGAGGGATCCTGCTGTCTGTGGGGGAAGCAGCTGGTCTATCTTGGGGACCAGAGCGGCAGCCCCAGAGGCTGCAGGGGAGGCCTGGAGACACCACAATGAGAGCTGGGGCCGTGCTTGTCGAGCAAGGTGGAACGGCCTTTGGTAACCACAGGACCTTCGCACCTGCTTTACCTTGGCGGTGAGACTAGGGGTTTTACTTGAGGCGACCCCTGTCCTCTCTCTGGCTCCCAGGAAGCCCCGGCCTGCGTCCGCGCTCCAGTTTAGAAGATCCCATGGGACACTTCTTAGGACTAACCTTTCTCTGGAATGAGACTTCATTTCTTACCTTTGTTCCTTCATCTTTTCAAGATTAACTTATTTATTATTAATAATTAATTAGTGGTGTGTGTACTTGTCTAAAATTCGTCATAGATTTGTGCAGGGTGTAAATAGATCCGTTGATTGTATTTTAATGGAACTCGCAGGCTGACAAAGCAAACGAGACTGAACCACATCATCAACGCAGTGTTGCCTTCAACCCTGTTTATTTATCAGGATAGGATACCGGGAACAAGGGCTTTTCTTCCTTCGAATATTTATTATTTAATTATCCCTTTGTTGTGTTTCTGCATAAATAAGAGGTCACATCCAGCTCGGAAAATATTTGGTTTCGGGCAAACAACGATTTCTTTTTTCCTATGGACAGCCAGAGGGGGCTTTTGTAAATATTTACCTTAGAGTCATCGATTTGAACTTGGGTTTTGTCACCAGTGAAGCTCTAGGATGCTGAGGCCCATTTCAAACGAGGCTGAGAATGTGCCAGGCGGTGGCCTTGAAGACGTGAGGGAGGCCGGGTGCAGCCAGGGCCGCTGCTGCTCCGAGGTGGGCCGTGGCTGGTGGCCTCCTCCCGGCAGCCGGAGCCCCTGACTCTGAGGGCGGGAGTCGCTCTATGTGTCTGTAGGTCCCCAGGCCTCACAGAGATCTCGAGAACAGGGGAGGGAATTGTGAGCCGTCTACCCCTCACCCAGAGCCAGCTCTCCTCTCCCATTCCAACATTCGTGCATTTTCTCAGGCCAGATATCTTTTATCTTTGTTTCATTGACTCCTCATTTCACTTGGGAAAAGAAAAGCCTTGAAAATCCCTGGATTCTTCTCAAGAAACGTATTTTGCAGCAAATCTCTCTAGACTCTATTCCATGTCATGTAATCTTCATATGGAGCTAGTCTCCCACCGTCCTTTTCATCCTGTCCTTGGTCTCTCCCTAAACTATGTCTTTTTTTCTTTTTTTTAATTTATTTTTTATTGGTGTTCAATATACCAAAGTATAGAATAACACCCAGTGCTCATCCCATCAAGTGCCCCCCTCAGTGCCCGTCATCCAGTCACCCCCACCCCCTGCCCACCTCCATTTCTACTACCCCTTGTTCGTTTCCCAGAGTTAGGGGTCTCTCATGTTCTGTCTCCCTCTCTGATATTTCCCACACATTTTCTCTCCTTTCCCCTTTATTCCCTTTCACTATTTTTTATATTCCCTGAAAGAAGGAGACCATATGATGTTCGTCCTTCTCCGATTGACTTATTTCACTCAGCATAATACCCTCCAGGTCCATCCACATCGAGGCAAATGGTGGGTATTTGTCGTTTCTAATGGCTGAGGAATATCCCACTGTATACATAGACCACAGCTTCTCTATCCATCATCTGTCAATGGACACTGAGGCTCCTTCCACAGTTTGGCTATTGTGGACATTGCTGCTAGAAACATCGGGGTGCAGGTGTCCCGGCGTTTCACTGCATCTGTATCTTTGGGGTAAATCCCCAGCAGTGCAATTGCTGGGTCGTAGGGCAGGTCTATTTTTAACTCTTTGAGGAACCTCCACACAGTTTTCCAGAGTGGCTGCACCAGTTCACATTCCCACCAACAGTGCAAGAGGGTTCCCTTTTCTCTGCATCCTCTCCAGCATTTGTGGTTTCCTGTCTTGTTAATTTTCCCCATTCTCACTGGTGTGAGGTGGGATCTCATTGTGGTTTTTTTTTTTTTTTTTTTTTAATCATTGTGGTTTAAATTTGTATTCCCCTGATGGCAAGTGATGCAGAGCATTTTCTCATGTGCGTGTTGGCCATGTCTATGTCTTCCTCTGTGAGATTTCTCTTCATGTTTTTTGCCCATTTCATGATTGGATTGTTTGTTTCTTTGGTGTTGAGGTTAATAAGTTCTTTATAGATCTTGGAAACTAGCCCTTGATCTGATACGTCATTTGCAAATATCTTCTCCCATTCTGTAGGTTGTCTTTGAGTTTTGTTGACTGTATCCTTTGCTGTGCAAAAGCTTCTTATCTTGATGAAGTCCCAATAGTTCATTTTTGCTTTTGTTTCTCTTGCCTTCATCGATGAATCTTGCAAGAAGTTGCTGTGGCTGAGTTCAAAAAGGGTGTTGCCTGTGTTCTTCTCTAGGATTTTGATGGAATCTTGTCTCACATTCAGATCTTTCATCCACTTTGAGTTTATCCTTGTGTATGGTGAAAGAGAGTGGCCTAGTTTCCTTCTTCTGCATGTGGATGTCCAATTTTCCCAGCACCATTTATTGAAGAGAGAGTCCTTGGTCTCTCCCTAAACTATCTCTGAGTCCAGCTGCTTCCCTGCTGAACTGTTTCCGCCACTTACGGTTCGGCATGTCCTGTGTTGCACCCTGCATCCTCCACCTTGGGTCCATATTCCATCACCTCTATTTGTCTCAGATTCCCCGTCTGTTAACTTCTGGAAGGTTTGCCTGCTGGTCCTTTATAGGCCTGTGCACACGGTTCTTGTCTACCCTTCTCAGATGTGTATGGGATTCATCTTCCACCTCACCGTATTCACCGCCTTTCACGTCAAGTGGTTCTGTGCTGGTCAGGTGGCTTGGTTTTTCAGCTCTGCAGCCAACTCTAAAACAAACAGGGATGGATGGATGGATGGCTTCTGGCAGGACATTTTATGTTACTCATGAAATAAGAGATGAATGAGGGTGGATTGAAAACCTAAGAACTGGGATGGGAGCATCAAGCTCGAAATCTGGATTGTTCCTCCCCACTGTATAGCGTGCATGGCTCACATGAAGCTTAGAGCTTTCCAGGGTCTGCCTTCATGTCGCTCTCCTTCCCTTCCTGGACCGCACTACTTCCTGGTTTCAGATGCCACCGAAGTGTCCATGCTGCTGAGAGCTGCTCCTCTTGCTTCAATCTCCTGGCTGGCAGATGCCAGCCTCGCTCTACCCAGATGCCCCCAGACAAACTCAGAAAGCTCAAAATCATTAAGGTTTAGGCCAGATTGGGTTCACTTCCAAAACTTCTTTTTATTTGTTTTTGAGAGAGAGAGAGAGAGAGAGAGAGAATAAGCAGGGGGACGGGCAGAGGAAGAGAGAAAATCCCAAGCAGGCTCCCCAATGAGCACAGAGCCCAACATGGGGCTCAACCTCACAACTGTGAGATCATGACCTGAGCCAAACCCAAAAGTCAGAAACTCAACTAACTGAAGGAACCCGGCGGCCCAAGCATTTGACTCTTGATCTTGGCTCAGGTTGTGATCTCAGGGTCCCAAGATTGAGCCCTGCATTGGGCTCTGCACTCAGAGGGGAGTCAGCTCGAGATTCTCTCTCCCTCTGCCTCTCCTCCTGTTTTTTCACTAAATAAATAAATAAATAAATAAATAAATAAATAATAAATAAATAATAAATGAATGAATGAATGAATGAATGGATAAATAAATAAATAAAATCCTTAAAAAAATAGAGGACTCAGGTTCTTCTCAAGGATAAATGTAGCTTCCAGTTCATCACTGCCTTTACGTTGCAATTCTTCAGAAACAGAACTTGAGACAAATGTTTGCATGAGGGTGGCTTATGAGTACAGAAGGAAACCATGATAGAGAAATGGGGAGCGAGGAAGGGAAAAGGCAAAGGGCATGGTTTGGGGTTTGTGGGCAAATGGAGCTTATTCCTGCTGAGGAACTGGGGGAGCCAGTATGAAAATGCACAGCAGGCTGTGGACAGCCCGGGTGCCTTAGACCACGGACGCTGGTGGATTGGCGCTCCCCGAGAGGCTTTCGTTCCACCACACATATTGCACTAGAGGGTCTCAGCTCAGGTGGCTGATAGCACAGGCTGTGACCAAGTCTACTGGCAAAGAAACCATGCTAACGGTTGGGAAGAGGGCACTGTCCCTGCAGTGGTCAGGGGGAGGGGGTAAGACTGGGCGAGCAGCAGCGTGGGCCCTAACCACATGCTAACCAATAAAGCAAACCTCAGCACATTTAAGGCATTTATGCCGTGGTAGTCACAATGTCCGAGGCAATGCAATTATATTGTAATAACAGAGATATTTTTTTTAAAAAATCATCATCCATTAGAAATTTTAAAAAATAAAGAAAAAATAAAGAAAAATTTAAAAATACATATATAGTTCTAAATAATTGCATCAAATGAAGTCACATAAAGATTTAGAGAAATAAAAAAATTAAAAAAAGATTTAGAGAAATAGAGCTAAGAGATAATGGAAATATTATGTATAGAAATTTAGGAGATGCAGAGGGAAGATCTAAAGAAAGATGTAGAGGAACATTCACCAAAAAAAAAAAAAAAAGGCTGAAAACCAAGCAGCTAAGCAGCTGTGTTACACGGTAGTAAAGGTGCAGCAAAATAACCTCAAAGGAAATAAAGGGGGGGTGAGTAATAATCAAGACGATAGCAGAAAGTAATGAAATAGAAAACATTCTAGAAAGACCAATAACGCTAAATGTTTATTGTCAGGAAAAATAAAACTAATGGAATACATAAATATCTGGGAGGATTCATAAAGCACAAGAAAATATATCACAAATATACAGTATTGGGAGCATAAAGGCATGAGCTCTACAGAGAGAAGTTATTAAATACATTTTAAGACTTAGTTTAAGCTACTGAGCTTCTTTCCATGGAATAACGGAAGTTTCCTTCAATTCATAAACTGGTTCTGGGCCCCAGTTTTGTCTACACCATTAACTGAAAATGCAGCCATTGAGAGTAAATGTCGCTCTGGAGTCACTCGTGGTGTCTCGCCGGAGTCCAGTAAGTGCCACGCGGGGACACAGACTGCGGTGCCACCAGAGGGTCGCAGACTCGCCCGCCGTTACCCAGTGTGCACGCGCGAGTGCGCCGCGCCGCAGAACGCAGTGACTCCTGCAAGGCTCCTAAAGAGTAAAATGAACCCACATATTCTCTAGGGATGGAGTGTGTGCCATAAAACTATGTACTATGAACGGGCGATAACAGGTGTCATCGGGGTGGAGACACACAGCTGTGGCGCAAACATTTCTAATGACCTTTTTAAAAACATTTTTAAAAGAATTTTATTTATTTATTCATGAAAGACACAGAGAGAGCAAGAGGCAGAGATACAGGCAGAGGGAGAAGCAGGCTCCATGCAGGGAGCCCGATGTGGGACTCGATCCCGGGACCCCGGGATCATGCCCTGGGCCGAAGGCAGGCGCTAAACCACTGAGCCCCCCAGGGATCCCCTAATGACCTTTTTTTTTAAAAGAAAAAAAGCGGGGACGAGGGAGCCGGTCCTGGGAGGAGCTCTCTGAGCAGCGCAGGCCAGTCCCTGGCCACCTCGCGGGCGTCGCCACTGCCAGAGAACCCAGTAGGGCCGGGCTGCTGAAGGCCCAGAGGGCAAAGCCCACTGAGGCCGGGGCTCAGGCACCGTGCCTGCTGCCTCTGCTGCTGCGTTTATCCTGGGTTTCTTTTTGAAAATGTGGGGATGGTCATGTTTGCCCGCCCCCCACACCCAGCGACGTCCCTCACTGTAGACCCTCTTGGATGGCTCCTGTCCCGCTCTGTCCCTCCACTGATCCTAGAATTTTAAAGTCAGATATTCTCTGTGCTCATGATCTCAGGGCTGCGAGCTCGAGGCCCCGGCAGGCTCCACACCCAGCGGGGACTCTGCTGCAGATTCTCTCTCTGCACCTCCCCCGCCCAAATAAAGAAATGAAACCTTAAAAAACATCTAACGGGGGGCTCTTGGGGAGCTCCGTGGTTGAGCATCGGCCTTTGGCTCAGGGCGTGACCCCGGGGTCCTGGGATCAAGTCCCACGTGGGGATCCCCACAGGGAGCCTGCTTCTCCCTCTGCCTGGGTCTCTACATCTCTCATGAATAAATAAATACAATCTTTAAAATATATATATCAAATAAGGGCACCTGGGTGGCTCAGCGGGTTAAGCATCTGCCTTCAGCTCAGGTCATGGTCTCAGGGTCCTGGGATCGAGGCCCATGTCGGGCTCCCTGCTCAGGGGGCAGTTGGCTTCTCCTTCTCCCTCTGCTCCTGCCCCTGCTTGTTCTCTCTCTCTCTCTAAAATAAATAATAATTTTTTTAAAAAGATTTTATTTATTTATTCATGAGAGACACAGAGAGAGAGGCAGAGACACAGGCCGAGGGAGAAGCAGGCTCCCTGCAGGGACCCTGACGCGGGACTCGATCCTGGGTCTCCAGGATCACACTTTGGGCTGAAGGCGGCGCTAAACCACTGAGTCACCCGGGGATCCCAACCATTTTCCTTTTTTTAAAAAAACACATCCACTGGCATGTAGATCCATTCCACAATTTTTGGTATGGCATCCTCTCAATTTTCATTAAGTTTAAGACAAACTCTCTTACTACACTGTCTTCTTTGACCCTTGGATTATCTAGAGGCCTGTTGCTTAAGATCCAAGCATCTGAGCTCTCCCTAGATAGTTTATTAATCATATTTACCTCGATTATCATTAATATCTTTAAAATGTTAATTGGTTTAGGCCGTATTTTAGTTTCGTTGTGCTCAGACTGAAACCTCTGAATTTTCTGAGACTTTCTCTGTGGCTCAGCGTTCGGTCCGTTTTGGTAGGTGTGCACGTGGGGAACCTGTGCTCTCTTGGTTTGTGTACAAGTGTCAAGTGTTTTAATTGCATCGACTTATTAATCTTGTTCCAGACTTTTATATTATTTCTGATATTATTTGCTTGTCCTTTCACTTACTAAGAATGCCATTCATTCATTCATTCATTCATTCATTCACTTATTTATAGAGGGAGGAGGGACAGAGGGAGAGAGCATCCCAGGCCCAGCGCAGAGCCCGACGTGCGGCTCAGTCTCACGCGCTGAGATCACGACCTTGGCCACCCCACTGCCCCGCCAGGCGCCCTGAGGATGCTTTCCCCATCTGCGGTTATGGTCAGAGACCTCTACTCCTCCTTGGTTTCTGTGGGCGTTTTCCCCGACCTTGCAGTCATTTCACTAGCCGAGCGGAAGCTCTAGCAGCTCGAAAGTTATGCCATTAGTGAGGCGGGTAGGTCTATTCCAGATTGCCCGTTTTCCTGTCTGAGGCCATCAAACTTCAATATTCCCTTTTGGAGTCTCATCACCTCTGTCCGGGTCTTCCCGGAGCCCACAGCCCTGGAAATTGCAAACCAGCACCCGGAGCCCAGCGCGGTGTTGTCTGGGCCTGCCCTCCACGTAACTTTTGACACCTTGAACCTCAACAAAGTTGGCTGAGTTACTAGGCAGACGGTTTTCTCCACCTCTAAGCGGCAGACGTGCAGCATTTTTAAGTCCGTGATTTCAGGTACGGATCTGTGTTGCACGACCTCTTAGCACACATTTAAAGTAGACATAGAAAAATAAAATAAAATAAAAATAAAGTAGATGTAGCACGGAGGGATGTCAATGTTAAAAAGTTCAAATACAATTGAGGCAACTGGTATTTTTTTGGATTATGTTGGGATGGTATGTCTTTTCCTATTCTTGCACTTTCTATCTACCTACGTCTTGAATCGGAAGCAAATCTCTTATAAATAGGCAGTAGTTAAAATCCATTTGTGTTCGCACCCTGAAAAGGTCTGTCTTAATCGGTGTGTCCTGATCATTTACCTCTAAGGTAACGATTGCTACAGTGAAGCCTAAATCTGCCATTTTATTAGTTGATTTTTGTTGGTTGTCTCTGTTTCTGAGTTCTTTGTTTCCCTTTCGCTGCCTTCCTGTTCATTTCCTTGAATATTATTTTTTTTATTCCATCCTGACTTATTCATAGTGCTCTGGCACATATCTGCTTCACAGCCTCCTTACAGTTGCTCTACGTAGTCCGTATTCCACGTGGGACTCACCAGAGCCTGCGGGTTTCAATATTGTACCACTTGGAATGGGCGGGAGCCTGGCTTCTAGGTGGGTCCCTTAATTTACCTTCTTCCCCTGGAAATATCGTCATCTGGAGTGTCAGCTCATCTTGTGATTTTTGTTGCAACCATCCAATCTGTTCTACAAAACTTTATTTTCAAAAAACAAAACAAAAACAAAATAAAACAAGACTTTATTCTCAGGGCCTCAGATGAAGCTTTAACACCAGGAAATATGCTCTTAAAAATCTTCCAAGCCCTGGGATTGGAGCACCGGGGCACTGTGGAAATGAGGGATGTCATATATGGAAGCCTGAGGAACTTGGCTCTCATCCTAGAAAGTCAAGAGTAATTATAGGGGCACAATAATTATTATTACGATTAGTTTTACCGGATACTTGCAAAAATGTTCCAGGCGTTCTTCCCAGTGCATGCCACACGTCCACTTCTAGAACTTACAACAACGGTTTAAGTGACGCATCTTTACTTTTCATATCTTATAAATGAGGTGCTCACGACCAGAGAGGTGTCGGAGGCTGTTCAAGTTCGCACGGTGAGTGAGCAGCAGAGCCGGGGCAATGATCAGAGCAGGGATTGTTATTAAAACAGAAAGACGGGTGTTATTCTGTATGTTGGTAAATTGAACACCAATAAAAAATAAATTTATTAAATTAAAAAAATAAAACGGAAAGACAATCATTTTTTTATTTCCAGTATTTTATTTTAGTGCTTCCGGTTGCCTCTGTTGATCTGCATCCACTGAAGTTAAGACATCCATTGCTTCCCAGTGAGGGTACCCGCTGCAAGGACTCCTGGTTCGCCCCCTGGAGCAGAGCCTGGCGATGCAGCCAGCTTGGGCAATCCCACTCCTCCGAGGACCGCACTTTCCATCGAGAGGGTGGTCTCCCCGCCAGGTCAGCCGGATGAAGGTGTGGAGGCCAGATCTGCGTCACTGTAGATCAAAGCAAGATGCTGAGCATCCCCAGCAGGAGGCCGAGGGCTCAGAGGTCCCCTCCAGGAGCCGAGCAAGGGCCAGACCTTGCCTGCCCTGGAACAATGTGCCCGTGGCGGCGGCTCTGTGTCACCCCCTCGTGCTTCTGTCCTTCAGTGGGAGAAACCGCAAAGTTACACGGCACGAGGGTCAACGCCCAGTGGAGATGGCATGGAGAGAACAACACAATCCACTACGGGAAGTGCCATGGGGCCTGCGTTTAGAGACCAGGAAAAATCCTAAGAGGAGAAAACGCAGCGAAGGGCTATCTAGCTGAGCCAAAGGGACCACGTTGTAGGAGCGTGACTGGGATATTATTGTTGGAACTCAACAGATGCTCCAACGAATTGAGCTGAGCCCACAGAAGTATACGGTGTGTATTTGAAGATGCAGAAATTGTCATTTTGACGAGGGGCTACCGACCTCTGAATTATGTAGCGTCGGAGAGGTGGAGGGGAGGAGGGAGCTCCGAAAAGACTAGGCGAAGTGATGGATGAAGTGGTGGATGGAACAAGGAAGAGTTGAAGATGGTGCTGCTTTCCGGGTGGGGACAGGGATCTGAGGAGCGACATCAAAAAAAAAAAAAAAAAAAAAAAAAGGCAGGAGAAGAAAGAACACTTTTGGAGAGAAGGATGAGCTCAGCCAGGGGCTCTCACACAACCGGATTTCCGTACGCACTCACGTGCGACCAAGCCCTTTGCACAAACCATCCATGTGCCCAGCTGACGGAGTCTCCCGGGAGCACCTGCTCGTCCGTCCAGCACGTATCCGTGAAGCACCTCGTGTCGAATCCCTAATTGGGCGAAATGTCCCTCTTTCACCCAGGCCTCCTCTGCCGCGATGTTCTCCTTTTGTCGGCCACGACTCCTCCTTTCCATAGCTTTCTCCTTTACTCGGAGCATCCGCCAAGGAGGACGCCGTGTGCTCCCTGTGCTGAGCTCTCTGCCTGTCCCGTAGTCGGCCCTCCCGGCGTCCCAGGCACGGAGGGGCTGACGACATGATAAACGGTGCCCCCTCATCACCCGCTTGGACCGCTGTCCTGAACGTGCTCTTCCTGGAGATCAGCGTCACAAGGATCTTTCATCCGTAGGCACCGGGGAGCACTTTGCAGACTGGTTCCAGGGTGTTGCATGCACACTAGCAGTACTACTACTATTTCTCCTGGGGTTTTGATCAGACAGTGAAACTGGGAGCAACTTTTTTTTTTTTTAAGACAGAGATTATAAATTTATTTTTTATTGGTGTTCAATTTGCCAACATACAGAATAACACCCAGTGCTCATCCCGTCAGGTGCCCCCCTCAGTGCCCGTCACCAATTCACCCCCACCCCCCCGCCCTCCTCCCCTTCCACCACCCCTAGATCGTTTCCCAGAGTGAGGAGTCTTCATGTTCTGTCTCCCTTTTTTTTTTTTCTTTTTTTCCTTTTTTTTTTATTTATTTATGATAGTCACACACACACACAGAGAGAGAATGAGGCAGAGACACAGGCAGAGGGAGAAGCAGGCTCCATGCACCGGGAGCCCGACGTGGGATTCGATCCCGGGTCTCCAGGATCGCGCCCTAGGCCAAAGGCAGGCGCCAAACCACTGGGCCACCCAGGGATCCCTCTGTCTCCCTTTCTGATATTTCCCACTCATTTCTTCTCCCTTCCCTTCTATTCCCGTTCACTATTATTTATATTCCCCAAATGAATGAGTCTTTAGACCCCAACTCTATTCAGGAAAGGTGGGCCTGGAGCAATATTCCTCCATCTTGGCCAGGCGTGGAGATCACCTTACACCTGGTGGAAATGCTGGTGTTTTGATTCTACCTCTAAGGCTGCGCAGCCCTGGAGAAATTTGAATGTGGCCTGAATTTTAGAGGATTATTCTCTAATTAGCTCTGATAATATTATGATTCTACACAAGGGGTCAATCTGCCTCAGAGGCCAAAGACATCCATCATTGATGTCAATTTGAAATAATCATTGATAACAGCACTTTATTTTTAAAAAAGATTTTTTTAATAAATCAATAAATTTTATAAATTTATTTTTATTTATTTATTTATATTTCTTTTATAAATGAATTTATAAATTTATTTATTTTTATTTGTTTCATAAATAAATTTATAAATTTATTTATTTTTATTTGTTTCTTTTATAAATAAATTTATAAATTTATTTATTTTTACTTGTTTCTTTTACAAATAAATTTATAAATTTATTTATTTTTATTTGTTTCTTTTATAAATAAATTTATAAATTTATTTATTTTTATTTATTTCTTTTATAAATAAATTTATAAATTTATTTATTTTATCTATTTATTTTTATTTATTTTATAAATAAATTTATAAATTTACTTATTTTTATTTATTTTTTTATATAAATTTATAAATTTACTTATTTTTATTTATTTATTTTTATTTATTTTATAAATAAATTCATATCTATTTTTATTTATTTATTTTTTATGATAAATTAATAAATTTAATAAATTTTTAATTTATTTTTAAATTTATTTCTTAGAAAGAGAGAGCGCGAGTGGTGGGAGGAGGAGCAGAAAAGGGGGGGAGGGGAAGGGGAAAGAATCTCGAGCAGACTCTGCGTTGACTGTGGAACCTGACACAGGGCTCAGTCCCAGGACCTTGGGATTATGTTATGAGCCTGAGTCAAAAGTCAGATGCTAAACCACCCGGACACCCCTGGAAACAGTATCTTAAAACATTAAACTTAATTAAGAAATAATTAGGGCCTTCCTCACCCCCTAAGAGTCCTCATTTCTGCTGAAGTGCCAGATTTTCCGCCTTTCGCCATCCGCCATGGTGTCATCGATTTCCTCGGTTATGTGTTCATATGTCTGGTGGTTTCCACCTGCTTCTACCTACAGAAACAGTAGACAGTCCCCAATGCCACGTTCCGAGAAGGATGCAACATTCGTGCCACCAACAAAGTTTGAAAGAACCCAGGGATGGGGATTCCGACCCCAACCACATTCAACTGACTTTGCACGTGGGGAAGACGGATGGGTCTCAGGGACTGACGGGGTCAGGGGGTCACGCCAACAGCAGCTGCTGGTCCAGGTGGGGTTAGGGTGTGCCAGCACGCTGGCCGGCCTTGGGTACCTGGCCTACTGTGGCCGATCTGGAGAACGTTCTCTACATCTGCCAGAAGAGACCTCCAGTGTTTCTTCCTCATCTCAGTGTGAACACATTGGTTTATATACGATATATATATTTTTAATAATAAATTTATTTTTTATTGGTGTTCAATTTTATATATGATATTTATATTACATTTACCACATTATGAATATTATCATGTGTATTCATGTTGCGTGCCTTTCTACTGTCTTAGTTTGGATCGCTGTAACAGAATATCGTTGACTGTATGACGAATTTGTTTTTCATGGTTGTAGACCCTGGGAAGTCCCGGATCCAAGCTCCCACAGACCTGGTGTCTGCTGGGACCCGCTTCACGGCTCGCAGACAGCTGTCCTGCACCGCGTCCTCACAGGTGGAGAGCCCACCTTGGGGAGAGGGGCAAGCTCTCTCCTCTCTCCTTCCAAGGGCGCTAACCCTGGGGTGTGGGCCCCACCATTGTGGCCTAACTACTGCCCAAAGGCCCCAGCTCCTCATACCGTTACCTTGAGGGTCAGGATCTCAATGGGCAGATTTGGGGAAGATGCAGACATTCCGTCTTCTGTACCTGGTGTTTGTGTCTCCTCCCTTCTCCCACCTGCTGTCATCCAACACAAGGTAGTACTCATAGTCGACGTACACCTGGGTATGAGCCGCAGGCCATCCCAGGAGAAGTGTGAATGTCACCTGACGACTCTGCTTTCTTTCCAGGGAGGAGTTGGCACACAGTCGTGCACAGGAGAGCCAATGGTGTCAATCGCTGTTCAGAGGACATGTGGTTTCGGGAATTGTGTGTAGGGTTGTGTTCACAAGGGCTGGACGGTGATGGCGGTGGGGTGGGTCAGCTCTCCAGGCTCGGCCACATCCCCTAGAACTACCTTTCTGGAGTGTCTCACCGAGGGGACAGGAGACGTGCTCCTGTCAGAGGTGGAGGATGGAGAGAGGCAGCAACACTCTTGAGGTACAAACCCGCCGTCACCAAGTGCTGGTGGGGAAGGCAGATGTGATGGAAGTCCCTAAGCAGGTGATGATTTATTTATTTATTCATTTATTTATTTATTTTTAAAAACGATTTTATTTATTTATTAGAGAGAGAGAGAATGTATGAAAGAGAGAGAGAGAAAAAACGAGCAGAGGGAGTGGCAGGCAGGGAGAGAGGGAGAGCAGACTCCCCACTGAGCAGAGAACCCCATGCGGGACTTGATCCCAGGACCCCGGGATCATGACCTGAGCTGAAGGCAGACGCTTCACCGGCTGAGCCCCCCAGCCCCGCCCCCCCATCCACTGATTTTAAATGAAGGAGGTTCTACTGGTTGGACTTGGATAAACTACACAGAAGGCCTTAAAAATGGGGTTAGACCTTTCTGGGGAGAAAGGAGGACTCCTGCCTGTGGACAAGTTTGGCGTATGGCCTTGGAATGCTGTCTGCTTGTCATCTTTCCTTTCTGATTGCTCAACTGACAGACTTTGCACTCTTGGCCAGTCTCATAATTTCTCAATTGCAAAAGTCAATTCCTTGTAACAAGCCTGCGAGCATGCATGTGTCTGTACGCATGTGTGTGTGTATCTGTGCGCATGCGTGTGTAGGTGTGTATGGACGTGTATGTGCGTGTTTATATGTGTGTAGACCCATGTGTGCGAGCTCATTCATTGGCGTTTAAGGCAGGAGAGTCTTGGGTCAGAAATCCATTCATCTTCTGACCCTCCCCTCCTGTGCCCTCATCACACCAAGGATGGAAGGGATGTTTTTGGACCCCAGATACAAGCATGAGACAAAGCCACCGTCTCAAAACCCTCCCAAAGTCCTGATGTGGCTGTTTCCCTCTAGAGTGCGGTCACCCTGGTCTGTGGTTGCATGTCCCCTTGAGGAAAGCACAGGGGATACTCACATGTCGTATTTATGACAGCGCTGCGGGGACATTCCTCGGGGCAGCTGGTCTCCACTTGAATCAAGGACTCTCGGTTTGTAAACCGAACTCAGGTCTGTGAGTTGGGAAAGACCCCGAGTTCAGTGCCCATTGCGGTGACGTATGCGCCCTTAGGATGCGCATTGCTCATCAGATGTTGGAGTTTTGTCTTGTTTTCTCAGTTGTGGTTGCTCAGCGGAACTGCCGGGTTGCCCACACACATCATTATCGGGAGCCCCGTGAGCAGTGATCTTGGCAGATTCGAGCCACCTTCACTGCTTCCTCCTCCCTGCGGCTTATTCCAGAGAGCGTGTGCCCCTCGTCTAGTGGCCAAATACTGCCACCTGGCCTTGTCGTGCTGATAGCTTGCCTTTAAGTCAAAGCCTTGGCATCACGACAGCCTCTCTGTTTGCACGTAGTGCATGAAGCGAGTGTCTGAGTGAGGCCAGCGGATCAGAGGGCAATCCCTACGGCAAACACAGTTTGCTACTCACGGTTCCCAAGAGGAGGGGGCGTGACATGCCAAGGTGGGGGGTACGGGGAAACACTGGGGCCCGTCAGGAGCAGAGTGAGCTGTGCACGAGGCCCTTTGCTGTGGTTTTCACAAGAGGAACAAAGAAGGTGGGTACTCAGGCTTAAGACTGCTGGTTTAAATAAATGCAGTGAGCTCTGGGGCATGGGGCTGTCTGTAGTTGTCCGGCACCTGACTCTGGGTTGAGAGCGTATCATGGCCGGGAATGTTCACCTCTGGGAACCGCGGGAGGGCGGTTCCTCCAAGGTCGGCTGGGCCTCAGAGGTCAAGGCATCCCAATACAGAAGCTACGAGAGGCGGTTGGTGCTGTCCTTCCTACTGAGGACACGCATTGTCGAGGGCTGGAAGGTGCAATGTACCCTCACTTGTGGGTCTCACAAGGCCTCTGTGAAGGGCGTACCCCAGGCCCCTGAGGATGTGTCCAGGTCACACTTCTCACACCCTGATATTCGGATATCCACCGACGTTTTCAATTCTTCCCATATATTGACCCATAGGATTTCTGTCGTCTCTACTTTATTGAACATAGTCTATCATTGTGCCAAGTTTTCCATTAATGAACCAAATTTTTAGAAATATTTCTTTTCTTTTCTTTTTTTTTTTTTAGTTAAAAAATTTGTTTTAAGAGAGAGAGAGAGAGAGCAAACAAGAGAGCCCTGGGTGGGAGGAGTGGCAGATGGAGATGGAAAGAGGAAATCTCAAGCAGGCTCCAGGCTGAGCACAGAGCCTGACGTGGGGCTCGATCCCATGACCCTGAGATCACGCCCTGAGCTGAAATCAAGAGTCAAAACGCAACAGACTGAGCCACCTGGGCGCCCCAAACTTTTAGGAATATTTCTAATCTCAACTAGCATGTTAAATACATATTGATCAGTCCAGGCAGACCTGGTGTTTACGCCTTTCTCTGTTTTGCGACCACCCATGTTCCCCGCGGCCTGGCCCGTCTCCTGCCTTATTAGACTTGGTGCACATGCGTGTCTAATTCTCACTGTGAGTTGGGGTAAGAGACGTGCTGAGGGACAAGCGTAGAAGGAAATAAGCATCTGCTTGCAGGGCGACCTCCTCAGGGGACGTTGTCACCTGAACTCAGGTAGACAAAAGCAAGCCGGTGTCTGGACAGAAGAGGTGATGCTGCTCCCACCGGCAAGGTGGCTTGTGGGCATGTGGGGGCTCAGGGCTCCCCGACCCATCTGATGTCATCCAAATCGCCCATCCTCTTTTCAGGTTATTTCCTTCCCCCAAATGTCTCAGTTCATTTCTGAGACTTGGAGAATACCGGGATTCTTTTGTGGCCACCGTGGGAGAGCTCATCTTTCTGACAGTGATTAGCATGCAGAGTGTAAAATCCTGAGCTTATTATTATTATTTTTTAACCTGAAACCTCTCCAGCACAGTGGGAAGAAATCAGTCTACGCCCTCCGTCCTTGTGGTGCATTGCGGCTACCTTACGAATAAAATGAAGTAGCACCTGCCTCCCAAAGCCTTGTCATCAACTGGCACTTTGTCTCAAGCTTGCAGGGCTAATCATCTGGATAACTGCGATGCCACTGACTCCTAGCATCTCATTTTCCAATGATGAGATCAACACTAGTTAAGACTGTGAAGCCACGAAATCTCTAAATCTCCTCTTTTTTCTTAAAAAAATTATTTATTTATTTTAGAGATGGGGAGGGAGGAAGGGAGGGATGCAGGGAGATGGAGAGAGAATCCTCAAGCAGACTCCTCACTCGGCGCAGAGCTGGACTTGGGGCTCGATCTCACGACCCTGAGATCAGACCTCAGCTTTAACCAAAAATCAGACACTTTGCCAACTGAACCTCCCAGGCGTCCCTATAAATCTCATCTTAAATGTCTCTTTCCTGAGATTACTCCCAGTGCCCAGACTACGCCAGCCAAGGTCTAGCGAGGAGAGCGATCCTATGCCAGGAGGCCGAAGAGAGGGTACGGAGGTGAGGAAATGCCAAGTTAAAAAGCTAAAGATGGGAAGCCTGGAAGCCCAGAGATGAACAACGGGACAGATAAACAATTTACAAGCAATAGCACGAAACTTCGACTGCTCCCAGGGCTGGAGGGACATACGAGGAAGTGCTTGTATGGAGACCCAACTAGGGGAAGTTTATGGGGAGGGATGCTTTGTGGGAAGCTGGGTTCAAGGTGCCCGGAGGAAGGGAGACAGTGTCATCCTGGTCAGAGATTAAACCACAGAGGAGCCGCAGGGGTGCCTGGGGGCGCCAGGCTAGCAGAGAGAGGAGAGCAACTGCTTCGGCTCTCTGCCCCTCTTGCCCCCCAGTATCCCACCCCAGTGTCCACTGATGAAACCTACCTATAAGTCAGTGGGAAACGGAACCTGGGAAGTGTACGTTTAGGGCTCAAGTCCCCAAATTGTCTAGAATGGTAGAGATGGAGGGCCTGGATCTAAAGCATCCATGAAACCCAGAGTGTAGACGAGGGATCAGTGCTGGGCAGGGGCACTGTCTACTCCAGGCCGTCATCCCCCAGGTATGCACCTCCATGGACACTGCGTTCATCTCCCATGGCTGTGCCGCAGGCTAATGCTTGAAAGAGCACGCATTCACTGCACCACGGTTGTAGCCAGGCAGGAATCCAGGCCCAGTACTGCTGCTCATCGTTGAATGGAGCTGCAGTCAGGGTGGACTGGGCTGCGTTCTCATCAGGGGCTCGACTGGGAACAGATCCTCCTCGTACTGGGTGATGCCCTCATCAGGGCGATGTCCTCATCAGGGTGATGTCCTCATCGGGGTGATGTCCTCATACTGGGCGATGTCCTCGTACTGGGCCATGTCCTCATGAGGGTGATGTCATCAGGGTGATGTCCTCGTACTGGGCCATGTCCTCATCAGGGTGATGTCCTCATCAGGGTGATATCCTCGTACTGGGTGATGTCCTTGTACTGAGCGATGTCCTCATTGGGGTGATGTCCTTGTACTGGGTGATGTCCTTGTACTGGGCGATGTCCTTAATGGGGTGATGTCCTCATACTGGGTGATGTCCTCATCAGGGCGATGTCCTCATTGGAGTGATGTCCTCATCGGGGTGATGTCCTCATACTGGGTGATGTCCTCATACTGGGCGATGTCCTCATCAGGATGATGCCCTCATTGGGGTGATGCCCTCATTGGGGTGATGTCCTCATCGGGGTGATGTCCTCGTACTGGGCAATGTCCTTGTACTGGGCGATGTCCTCATCGGGGTGATGTCCTCATACTGGGTGATGCCCTCATCAGGGTGATGTCCTCATTGGAGTGATGTCCTCATCGGGGTGATGTCCTCGTTGGGGTGATGTCCTCGTACTGGGTGATGCCCTCCTCGGGGTGATGTCCTCATCGGGGTGATGTCCTCGTACTGGGTGATGTCCTCATACTGGGCGATGTCCTCATCAGGGTGATGCCCTCATCAGGGTGATGCCCTCATCAGGGTGATGTCTGATTTCCTTTTTCAAATCTCCTACTGGGCCATGTTTCCAACGTTGGCTTCTCTCTCCTTCTCTTTGATTATAGTCTGTATTTAAAAACTCACTTGTTAATATACCTTTAAACATACCAGCACTTAGATTTATTCTGTTAATTCTTCTCTTCTCTGATTTATGCATTTCTCTTTTGAAAATCTTGAATGTAAACATCTTTAGGCTTTTCATTTTCTGTTTTCCAGGACTAAAAGCTGAGCTTACCTTTGATTCTAAATGAAGATTGGGTTTATTTTCCAAAAATGGAGTTATTAGTTTCACTGAATGCTCTTTAACATTTCTTTTCATTTAAAATGCTTTACATATTCCATATTTTTTTGTAATAGCAGCAGTTTTTTGGATACATCGTAATGTAACCATTATTGGGCATTTACGTACTATCTGAGGTTTGGATGCCAGAAAAACTCTGATAAACAAATACATATATATTTCTGTGTGTTTTTATTGGAATTTCCTTAGAGAAAAATAGTAAATGTCTTACGGGGTCCCTTCTGCCCAGACCCCCGCCTCCAGGGCCTCCCGGAACTCAGCAGATACCCCCGGGGGGAACTGGCGTTTGAGGCCCGCCAAGGCCGCGTCACACTCCCGCCCCCGGGGACAGCAGTCTTTGCTGGTTCTGCCCCACCCCCTCCCCCCAGCGCCACCCTGCCTGGCTCACCCGTCAGCCCGTCGCGGCCAGAGCCCGCGGGGCCTCGGGAGAAGCGCGGCTCTAACCGCCTCCTCTCTCTTTCACATCATGTTAATTGAGCATCTTCTATGTGCCAAAGACCGTGCAGGTCCTGCGGGCCCCATACATACTCTCTTGCTCTAAAAAGAGCCAGCGACAAGGACCCAGGTCCCCAACACGGGGAAGGTCAGAGGAGGCCTGGGAGCCGCGGGGTGCAGGCGCTGTGGATGGGAGCACATCTGCGGCCACACTGGTTTCTCCCGCAAGCAGGCTGGTAACAGAGCAAAATGCTCAGGAGCTGGATTAACTGTATTTTTGTTTTTCTTTTGTCCTTCCCTCAGCTCAGCACTTGCATTGAAGAACTGACGGAGGACAGAGGACGCCGGCCCCCGACGAGGCTGCCTGAGAACCTGCAGGAGAAGGCGAGCGTGAGCCAAGCCCTGGCGTCCTGCCCCCGAGGGCCTCGCCTGGGTACAAACACCGTGGTCTCTCTTTATTGTTGTTGGTGCTTTTTTTTTTAAAGATTTTTCTTTACTCCTTTATTTGAGGGGCCCCTGGGGGGCTCAGCGGTTGAGCGTGTGCCTTTGGACCAGAGCATGACCCCGGGGTCCTGGGATCGAGTCCTGCATCGGGCTCCCTGCATGGAGCCTGCTTCTCCTTCTGCCTGTGTCTCGGCCTCTCTCTCTGTGTCTCATGAATAAATAAAATCTTAAAAAAGAAAAAAGATTTCAAAAAAAGATTTTCTTTATTTGAGCGAGAGAGAGAGAGAGCATGAGCAGGGCGAGGGGCAGTGGGTCCGCCCAGAGGGGACCCCAGCCCGGGCTGGACCCCAGGACCCCGGGATCACAACCTGAGCAGAAGGCCGATGCTTCACCCACTGAGCCCCCGGCGCCCTGGAAGGTCCGTCCCTGGACGGGAGCCTCGGGGCCCGTCCGTCCAGCCGCACGAGGGTTGGTATGCTTTCTGCGGGTTGCGGGGCTGTGGGTGCCTGAGACCTGCTGGCGGTGCCTCTGCCAGCCGGGCTTACTGGGCAGGGCCTGGGGACTGGGGACGGGAACACCTGACACTCACGCTGTTCCGCGCTCGGGATGTGACATGGGCAGTGGGCTGTGGTGCTGACCCCTTGAGGTGCAGCTGCAACGGCCCCGACAGCAGAGCGGCCGCCAGGGCAAGTGAGCATGTCCTAGGGACGGACAGGGTCATGGGCACGGGGATATGGCCATGACCCGGCCCCCCGGCGGTCACAGCAGTGAGAGCCCCCGTGGGCCTCCTCCTGCCTCTTGGGACCACGCACTGCGGGCAGGTGCCCCCGGCCCCGCCACACTGGGGTTTGCCCGTCCAGGTCGCTACAGGACCAGCTGGCGCCAAGTGCATGACCTGGGCTCTGGGACGACCCGAAGCCTCAATTAAGAGCCACCGTGCAGTGAGCCTGGCCGTTGGGGGGCGAACCACAGCCCGGGGGGGCGGCACCCCGGGTGGTCACAGTGAAGGGGAAGCTGCGGGGACGGGCCTGCATGGGCCTGGTGGCCGTGGCTGCCCCTCTTGGACAAACCCCCCCCCCCGCTCTGGAGCTGAGCGTCTGCTTTCCACTCAGGTCACGATGCCGGGGTCCTGGGATTGAGTCCTGCGGGCGGCTCCGCTGGGGCGGGGAGTCTGCTTCTCCCTCTGCCCTGCCTGCCCTCCCCCTCCTGCTCACTCTCTCTGTCAAGTGAATAAATACAATCTTTAAAAAAAAAAAGAAAAGAAAACATAAGAGAGAGAAGATACACTTACAGTTCTGTACTGTATTTATTTTATTTTATTTTATTTTATTTTATTTTATTTTATTTTATTTTATTTTTTTAATTTTTTTTTCCGTATTTATTTAAAAAATCTGCGTGTAAGCCGATCCCTGAAGTCCCAGGCTGTGCTGCCCGCGAAGAAGAGCACGTCTGAGCCCGGGAGCCGGGTCCATGCAGCTCACACCCCGCAGCATCCTCCCCAGCTCTGCTTAAGAAACCCCTGGGTTTGCCTGTTTACACGGCCTGCGCCCACTTGCCCAGGCTCCCGATTACACAGCCGCGTGTCCCCAAGCAGTGTGTCGCGGGCCGGGTCTCCCGTGTACGGCCTCCATGTGCGGGGCGGGGGGCTCCGGGCCTCAGTGCCCACCTCGGGGCGAAGCTGCCTCCGGGAAGCCCATGGCCTTGGCTCGGGAGGCAGGCCCGGGAGGCCGTCGGGGCTGCCCTGTCGCCGCCGGGCCTCGAGCGCCCCTAACCGTGAGGCCCGAGCGCCCCAGACACCAAGGCCCTACTCTCCGTGGACAATACCTTCTGGATTCCTTTTCCTCCCTAAGCGTTGGAATAGGTTGGGCTGGTTTCGTCCTGAGTATCTGGTGCTGTTCTCCCATGATGCCATGTGGCCCTGTGCCTTCTCTGTGGGGAGATGTTTTTTTTTTTTTTTCTTTTCTTTTCTTTTTTTTTTTTTTTAAGATTTATTTATTCCTGAGACACAGACCGAGAAAGAGGCAGAGACGCAGGCCGAGGGACTCGATTCTGGATCCAGGGTGGCGCCCTGAGCCGGAGGCAGGCGCCCAAGCGCTGGGCCCCTGGGGTCCCTGAGGGGAGATGTTTGATTACTGGTTCAGTTTCTTTGATAGGAGCTTCTTCAGGTTTACTCATTTCCTTTTGAATCAATTAGTTTTCATTTTTTTCCCATTCCAGGTGAAATTTGGGAAGATCAGTACAAGATTATTCATAACATGCTTTTGGTTATCTGTTTGATGTCTGCAGGACCCACAGTGAGGTTCTGTTTTCCATTCTTTATATTGATTATTTCTGCCTTCAGTTCTGTTTTCCTGCTCAACTTGCTAAAAACGTGTTACTATTCTTTTCAAAGAACCAAATTTTGGTTTTATGTATCATGTTTGTGCTTGTTTCCTAATTCCTTAATGTCTACTCTTACCTAGAGTCATAACTTCCTTCTTCAGTTGGCTGTATCTTGTTGTTTTTCAAATGTGCTTGTTTTCCTCCATTTTCTTTTCTTTTCTTTTTTTTTTTTTAAGATTTTATTTATTGATTCATGAGAGACACAGAGAGAGGCAGAGACACAGGCAGAGGGAGAAGCAGGCTTCCTATGGGGAGCCGGATGCGGGACTCGATCCCAGGACCCGGGGTCACGCCCTGAGCTGAAAGCAGGCCCTAAACTGACTGCTGAGCCTCCTGGGGATCCCCTTGTTTTCCCCCTTTTTCATGAGGAATGCTTAGCTCAAAATTTTATATATTTTTCCCCTTTATTTTTTTCTAATAAAGTCACATATGACCATTAGCTACCTTCTGATTCGGGTTTTATTATTTATTTTTATTTATTTATTTTATTTTTCTGATTGGGGTTTTAGCTGTAAACCAGTCTTTAGATGTATTCTTTTCATGACCTTTTAAGTCACCACAATTCACAGCTTCCATCATGAGGTCTTCTTTGACCGTGGGTCACCTAGAAGTGTGGTTTTCATCTTCTAAGTGGATATAAGACTTTCAAGTCCTTTTTCTCATGGATTTCCACTTGCATTGTCAGGAGATGTATTCCATATTCCATAGGATGTCGTTCTGTAAAATTTAATTGGAAAATATATAATCTGTCCACATCATGTATTTTATGTGGGTTGGAAAAGAGATGTGTATTTTGCGATGACTGACTTTATTTTTTTATGACGCTTGGTCAAGTGTGTTTGAGTCTTTAAAATTTTCCATTTCTGTCTGCTTGTTATATCACATCCTTAGAAAGGTGTTTTAAAAGCAATCATTATATTTTTCTAGCAAATTGCATGTTATCAGCAGAATGTGGTGATTTTTATACTGGTCATGATTTTTTGGCACTAAAATTTACATGGTTGGGCAGCTCGCCATATTTTCCTCTCTCAGTTTATTTTCACCGTTATTCTGATGTATTATTTGAGATTGATAACAAATGGACTGGCTCATTTCTTTCTTTCACCGGTGAAGACGAATAATTGAGAGTATTTTCAACTTCTTTTGTTTCATTTTGTTTTATTTAATAGCCTCACGTTTTAGATGGATCTCTTGAAAACCACATATAGTTGTATTTTATTATAACTCTAGCCTGAGAGTCTTCATCTTTTAACTGGAACATCTAGACCAATTATATTTATTCAAACTATTGATATAGTTTTTGACTGGTTACATGTTGATACATATTGATTTATACTTATTGATTGATCTTTTTGCTTTTTCTTCTTTAGCTATGTTTTGACGTCTTGTAGATTACTTATTTTTAATCATTTCATTTCCTCTCTGGAAATGGACGTTGCATATTTTATTATTATTCTTTTGGTGGTTACCTTAGAAATTAAATATTCGTATTTTGTAATAGCTTCAGATAATACATTTATGCTCTTCCTGGATAATTAGAGCATCTCACATTGTAGGTTATTCCCTCGATTATATCTTATGAAGGTTTCAGTACTTCATTCCCTAGCATTTTTTTCCTGTTTTATACCTTAATATTCACTTGGATTTTTCTGCGTGTTTGTTACTTTCTTTGCTGCTTATCACATTTTACTTTTGAGATAATTCATCTGTGATCATGTTCTTTCCACCTACTCATATTCTTTAGGTTGTAATTACCCAGAGGGAGCGCACCAGCCAGGCCCAACCCAACCCAACCCAACCGAGCTTTACTTATAAGTCACATGTACGAATCGGCGGTGGCGTCACATCATAAACGTTTTTGTCCCTCGCGTCCTGTCTGATGTGGTCATGGGCCTCGCCTGGGCCGGCTTCCCCGTGTTGTGTCCCGGGGATCTGGGCACCCCCCGCCGCCGTCCTGGTCACATGACACGAGCATCGTCGTCTCCTAGAGGAGAAGACAACACGGGCTATTGTCTGCCAGGTGCTGCGACCAGTTGTCTGGAAGCCACACCTATCGCTTGGGCCCACGTTGCACAGATCAGAACCCAGGGATGTGATCCAGCCACGTGCCAGGAAGACAGGAAGTGCCGATTTCCAGAGTCCAGGAAGTGGAAAATGGGATCAGTGTACACCTGGACGTGTTCTGCCGTCGTGGGAATGTGCTGGCGGCCGCAAGGTAACTATTTTTATCTGAGTATGCTGAAGTCTCTGCCTGCAAGGGGCTTACATCCTCACATGGTGACAAAGGTGATTAACAACCTAGAGGAGATTAACAGCGTAATGGTTTGAGGATGATGCGTAAGATGAAGCAATCAGATCCGACACAGAGCAGAGGGTCCCGGGAGCAGGGTCTCAGCGTTGAATGGGGTGGCCAGGATGGTCTCACTGGGCAGATATATTTTATTATGAATTTGGAGGGCGGGCCATGAGCGGATTTGGGTGAAAGGCAAATTTGAGAGCCCAGGCTGGGAGCTTGCCTGGCAAATCCCACCGCGGAGCATCGGGACTGGAGCAGAGAGGAGGGTGGAGAAGTGGGGAGGCAAGGTCACCAAGCCTAGGGGAATTTGGTAAATGGGAACTTTTTAAAAATAAGTTGCCTAAAAATAAATAAATAAATAAATAAATAAATAAATAAATAAATAAAAATAAGTTGCTGAGAGTAGATCTTAAAATTCTCATCACGAGACCAAACACAACCACGTGTGGTGATGGACGTTAACTGGACTTCGTGTGGTGACCCCCTCACCATACACGTGCCCGTGAACTTGCAATGTTATGCACCTGAAACAGTGCGATGCTATATATCAAATGCACTGCAATAAAAACAAATAATTTGGAAATTATTTTTAAAGGAAAGCATTAGGGACCTGACCCCGAGGCTAGTGCATTATTCCAGGTGGTCCTGGCATGGAACAGGGTCCCAGGGGTGAAGGTACTGAAAAGTAATGACTCCAGAGGTTTTTTTTTTTTTTTTTTGATACTGGCTATTTCTCGGTATAAATAAATAGGGAGGAAGATTATGGCCTCAAAGCTTTTGGCTTGGACTCCCAGGTAGATGGAGTGGCCATGAGCTGAGCTGAGGATCTCCGTTCTGGACACTGGAAACCCGAGGCACCTGCTCCGTAGCCAGGTGGGACGCTGACTGCGACATCGGCCCGATTCTGGGGGTCAGAGGAGAGCCTGAGCCAGGGGAATTCAGAGTCATCCGTGATCCAGTAGGGTCGGGAAACAGGTGATTCCAGCCGTGGAGGGGAGTGTTTCCGGAGCTGCCCTCGACCAGCGGGTGGACGGGTGGCGCGAACTCAGCCCGAGGCGGAGTGGCCAGCAGTCAACGTGGAGCCGGCGAAGGCGCACGGCGCGGAGGTTGTCGGGGCACGGCCCGGCGGCTGCCCCATGGGAGGCCCCTGTGGACTCGGGGAGGGGAGGAGGGGGGCTTGAGCTGGCCATGAGCCAGGCCCCGGGAGCAGGCCGGGTCCGAAGGTGGGTCCTGAGCCGCCATCCTGGGGCTGGGGTGGGCTGTCGGGGTGCAGGCCCGGGGGAGACAGGGGCCACAGTCAGCTGCACGGCCGGGGAGGGGTCGGGGCGCCCGGGGGACCGGGCTGGCATGTCCAGCTCTTGGTCTCAGCTCAGGTCGCGAACTCAGGGCCGTGAGATGGAGCCTGGAGCCCAGCTCCATGTTCAGTGCAGAGTGCTTGTCCCTCTCCCTCTGTTCCTCTTCTTGCCCCCCCCCGCCCCCATCTCTCCCTCATAAATGAAATCTTATTTTTTAAAAATTTATTTTTATTTTTTTAAAGGTTTTATTTGTTTTTATTTATTCTTGAGAGACACAGAGAGAGAAGCAGAGACACAGGCAGAGGGAGAAGCAGGCTCCATGCAGGGAGGCCAACGTGGGACTCGATCCCAGGTCCCCGGGATCACGCCCTGGGCCGGAGGCGATGCCAAACCGCTGAGCCACCCAGGCTGCCAAGCATAAATAAAATCCTAAAATAAAATAAAATAAAATAATGGAGGAGCCAGCTTGTAGAGTCGTCATACCAACTGTCAACAAACCAAGAGTGCACCGCCCTTCTGCTCGTCAACACTCTGTGTCTTCAGTTGTACCTTCTCTGATAATGACCTTTTCTTGTTCTTACTTTTGCTTTTCATTGTAATGCATTTGGCCACCTTTTAATCCGTAACCATCTCGCGTCACTCTCTTCGTAAGATGCGCCTTCATAAACAGCACGAAGCAGGCGTGAGGCACGCTCCCTCCTACCGTATTTAGTGTACGTCCTCGCTGCTTGCCTTTCCTCTTTCTTGCCTCCCGGCTCACGTGTTCACAGGTCTTCCCACTGGTTTGAAAATCCCAGCATTTACCCTCTGATGGTTTCACAACCCACTTGACGCTTTATGTCTTTAACCGGTGAGAATAAAGATGTCTCGGGTAGCACAACGCTTCCCAAAGTAAGGAGAACATTTAATTTTATCACTTTTCTTCTTCCTACCTTTTTCTCTCTAGAGATATTGCTTTATTTTCTTAGATTTTTATTACTACATTTTTACGATCTTTTCTTTTTCTTTCCTTTTTTTCTTTTTTTAAAGTAAAGCACGGAGCCCAATGCAGGGCTTGAACTCAGGACCCTGAGATCATGACCTGAGCCAAAATTAAGAGTCTGACACTTAGCTGATTGGGCCATCCAGACCTTCTATTTACTAATAAATTTTTGAATACGGTGATTACTGTTATTTTAAAAGCCGTTTATTATTGTAGTTGACACACAATATTATGTCAGTTCCAGGTGTACCCATGGGGGTCGGACAATTCTGTACATCACCCGGGGCTCACCACCATAGTCACCATCTGTCGCCAACGACACTCACTGTATCACTGACTGTATCCCCCGTGCTGTATTTTTTTTAATCTCCGCGACTTATTTGTTTCATAACTGGAAGCCTGTACTTCTATTAAATTTTTATATTTTGATGAACAAATTTTTCTTATATTCTGATGACCCCTTTATCCCCTCCTGCTCATGTAAATTGAATGTGAATTTTAAAACTACCTCTGCAGTTCCTTATTCACTGTTTACGCAAGAAGGCGCTTCTCCCATCCTTGAGTCCCATCTTGGTCACACGGAGCAGTGCCACAGACTTTAATGAGCACACAGAGCCCTTGGGGGTCTGAAGCTGATTCCATGGTCCAGTGTGGGTCGGAGATGACACGCCTCTAACAAGCTCTCAGGTGGTTCTTAAGAAAGACGTTTTGGTCAACATCGTGAAAATGGATCACACGAGTAAGAAACTGGATTCAGCGACAACACTTAGAATTTTTAGGAACTTGTGGCCGGACATTTGTGACACAGCCATGATTATAACGGACAGACCTCCTGCCTTGGAGCTCAGAGGAGAAAATGTCTCAGCCTTAAGCAGTAATAAGGAAGGTCGAGAGCATTAGAGGCTTTAGTATGTTATTTAGGAGGTAAAAATTGCAAGAATTTTTTGTGTCTTACTCTGGCCTTTTATCAATTTTTTATCAATTTTGCCTATTTTTTGGGAATTAATGTTTTATTAATTTTTCTGATCACTTTATACGAAGTTGAAAGTAACTTATATTTAATTAAATATGTTCAGGGACGCCTGGGTGGCTCAGCAGGTGAGCATCTGCCTCCGGCTCAAGGTGTGACCCTGGGGTCCCGGGATCGAGTCCCACATCGGGTTCTCCGCAGGGAGCCTGCTTCTCCCTCTGCCTGTGTCTCTGCCTCTCTCTCTGTGTGTCTCTCATGAATAAAGAAATAAAATATTAAAAAATTTAAATATGTTCAGTTTTTTTTGAATAATTGACGTTTGATTTTTATTGAATAGAACTCTTTAATATTTAAGCGATGTAATATTTTGCATTCTGTGTTTGCATTTTATTTTATGTTTAGGAAATCTGTGTCATAGGCTTTTGGGTTGACTTTACAAGCTTTCTGCATGAGTATTTTGAAGCATATTTAGTACTTGATGTATAAAGTATCAGTTGTCATTTTTTGAACTCGATTCCTTTGTTCAAGTCTCTAGATATTAAGCAATTAGCAGACCTTAAATTATTATTTCTTTCTCTCCATCTGTCAGTTGAGCAGGCTGAGATATGATTTTCTGAAAATCAGCCGATGCATGAAGCATACAGATCAATAGAGTCGGTGATCACACAAACATACCCAGCACCCCGGGACCACACCCACATCACATCTGTTAATTAATACATTACATTTTGTTCAGAGGAGAGAAATTCTTGGTCATTAGTTATATGATGTCTTCTTAGGCAATTATCTATCCAATTTTTAAACTAACTTAGACTTTCTAAAACGTGTACTTCTCAGCATTTCAAATCAGTGCAGACACTAAAGGTAATAATGGAATTATCTACGTTTTATATTGAATAGCTTTTTCCTTAATAAATGGCCAAAAAACGAACAAGTCGACATTCTTAGAATTTGGGTGTGGACTTGGTCATTACCACTGTCATCAGCAGAGCAGCAGGGAGATGCTCTGACCTGAGGAGGTGAGGCGGGCATGCACCAGGCATGAGCTGGGGAGACGCTGGGGACCAGAATTGGCCAAGTGCACAGAATTCATGTAACATGTAACACAGACACATCTTTAGCAGGACCCACTAGATGCAAAAGGAGGGGACACCCAGCAACTGCCACCATGGGAAAGAGCATAAGACAGGCTGGATGCGGTAAAATTGTAAGGGCTTCAGCATATAATAGAGACGGGAGTTAAATGTATGGACTACATATTCTAAATATTGTCATAATGGAAAGACTTAAATCTATTTGAGACGTCACTCGAATCACAGCTGATGATAGGAGAGCCGCATGAAGCCAAAGCTAATCGGATCATACACGAAAGGCGAGACGGCTTCCCTCGGAGTCTAAGCCACAAGCTATAATTAATCTCAGCCTAACATTTATTGATTCCTCACAATTTCACCGCTGGGTTCATTTGCCCACGTGTCTCAGTTGCACATGTTAATTGAGTTCCCAGCTAAATATGCAAATGTGCAAAATAGTTGACATTTCATTTCTACTTTAACGATAACCTAGCATGGTTTACTCTGTGCACATACAGCTAAGTATGTAGTTGGATTAGTCACTTCGGGTGTCCTTAATGTGACCATCTTTGATGGTATCACTGTTTATTCTTCAAGGTGAATTTTATTTTATTTATTTTTTATTTTTATTTTTTTAAAGAAGTTGAGATTTATTTTTTTAAAGTTTTTTATTTATTCATGATAGACAGAGAGAGAGAGAGAGAGAGAGAGAGAGAGGCAGAGATACAGGCAGAGGGAGAAGCAGGCTCCATGCCAGGAGCCCAATGTGGGACTCGATCCTGGGACTCCAGGATCACGCCCTGGGCCAAAGGCAGGTGCCAAACTGCTAAGCCACCCAGGGACCCCCTTCAAGGTGAATTTTAAAATCAGATTCTTATCTGATATTTCATTAAAATCTATAAATTGGCCTGGGAACATTGATGCTTATTGCCTTCATTCAAAAAAATGATTTCTTTCTCTCCAGTGACTCAAATCATTTATGTCCACCTGTAAAATTTCATAGTGTTCTCTTGCAGTGCATGCACCTTTCTCATAGTTTATTCTGAGGGATTTTAGGTTTTAGTTGTTATTATGAGTGAGATCTCAGATACTGTAGCTGGTTATTTTGCATTCATCGTGATGGTATCAAGTTATATATTTTTATCATCTATGTGCTAATCCATTCAACTTTTTCTAACTATATTTAATGTTGATTGGAGTCTTTATTGGATCCTAGTTAAAAACTGTGCATATGTATTGAGATAGGATCAAATCTGATTAGAAAACTCTGAGGTGTCCTCTGGGAATGCCTGATGTGAATCCCCCTCACAGAAGGGCAAGAATGTGCACAACTGGTTAATTCTAGCCTTTCAACAAATATGATAAGATTCTGTGTCTGACAGTCTGGGCAACACAGGTTAATTAAGCATGGCCCTTGATAAACTAAAACGTTTTGCAGTTGACTTTATATAGAAAGCTTATCATTAAAAATTGTTTAACATCATTTTGTTTTTTTTAATATTTCCATTATTTTTAAAAAATCCTAGCTGGAATGTTTTATCACCTTTTAATCTGAAAATTCAGAAATTTCTGTGTGCAAAAGATTAACTGTCTTTTATAAAAAAATAGAACACATAGTCTACATCTTCATCACCTACATAAATCACATGAGAATAAACAGTTCTGGATGTCAAATCTTCACAGCTGCAGATTAAGCAGAGTTATAATAACAGAAGTGACCAGATATGAGAAAAAGTAAAGTTAGTTTCAAACACAAGTACGTACACGAATCTAGTTTTAAATATTAAATATCATATGTATGTATGATTGTGATTCTAATGTACGATATCAAGGCAAAAACTTCAACATCCAAATTGTTTTTGGATGTTTGTTTTTTTTTTTTCAAAATAAAAGCAAATGATATATTTTAATATAGGACCCGTAGGGAAGGTGGATTGCAACAAACCACCAGTTTTCCAAATGCACATTATCAGCAAAATTTTTTTCTCTAAGCATTTACAATCACAGACAAGCATGTGAGCACACACACACAAACACTATCTACCCAGAGTGAGCCGCCCTGGGGTATGTTGGGTGGGAGCTCTGCATTTCATTTCATTGACAAGCTGTAGATTCATGGTCTTGGACAAAGTCCAGAAGCTTCCATAACATCTGTGCTTGTCGGTTGTCAGTGTTCCGTGCCTGCCCTGTGTCTTGCCCCTCCATGGTACCCCTGGTCATGGTGGATGCAGTGATCACATCCCACAGCCACACGGTCCACTTTCTCAGTTTCTCAATGCTGAGAATGGTATTTGACTCCATGAAATCGATTACACACAAAGCCACTAGGGTGAGTGGGCAGGATAACTCCCCTGGGGTCCTCTGGAAGTGTCTGGTTTACGCATGGGTGTGCAACCGAGCTTGGCCATGGGGTAGGAGCTGGAGGCTTTGTTTTATGGTCAGATGTGGCAGCCCGTGTGCTCCCAGCCTGGACGAAACAGAGCCAAGGAACCCTGAGGACTAGGATGGGAGGTAGACACCACCCTCGGGCTTCTTACTGCAAGAGACAGAATGAGTGTCTTTATAGCCGAAGCCTGGTTAAATGAAGATGTTGTTGTTGTTAACGACAGGCAGCTATGTCCTAGCAGATTCAGTAAAATTTAATTGAGTGGGTTGATTGTGTGGCTTTTCCTGAGATTTGTTGATCTATTAACACCGTGCTGCAAACACGCCAATTTAGGTTGTTACATGAACCATTGGTCGCCATGTACCTGCTCAGAACCAAGCTTCTCCACTTGACCTGCTGTCCCATTTCTTCTTGATGGTTTCCTCAGTGTGCACTCAACTTTAGGGATAGTTAACAATTACCGCTGTGGCTTGCTGCCGTCACTCTCAACACCACAGTGTCCCTGTGTTTCTTGTCTTTGGTCTAACCAGAGATGTCCAATATCAATATAAAGAGACCACATAGCAGCATTAAATTTTCTAGTAGCCTTGTTAAAAAAAGGAATAGGTAAATTTAAAATTTTTTAAAGATTTTATTTATTTATTTGAAAGAGAGAGAGTGAGCGAGAGAGAGAGAGAGAGAGAGAGCACAAGCAGGGGCAAAGGGAGAGGGAGAAGCAGACCCCCCAATGAGCAGGGAGCCTGACTCAGAGTTCGATACCAGGACCCCAGGATTACGACCTGAGTCGAAGGCAGATGCTTAACCAACTGAGCCCCCCGGCCACCCCGGATAAATTTAATTTTAATAATATATTTTATTTAATTCAATATCCCAAAAATATTATCATTTTACGGGGTAACCAATATTAAAAGTATCAATACACTATTTTTCCATTCATTTTAAACACTGAGACTTTGAAATATGGCGTACATTTGACACTACAGAGCAGCTCGGTTTGGATTGTGCACGTTGCAGGTACTCAGTAGCCACCTACCACATTTATCATGGCCGGTTTTTACCCTATGGAAGACTTTACATCCAAACTACTGTACTTATGATACCTACACATTGTAGGGAATACCCCTCAGATGTCTCTGAGTGTAAAGGGAAGATTTGGGGTAATATCAGCTCTGCTCCTCATAGCAGCAGGAGAAGCCAGGGCTGATTTAGAACAAACTTTCCAACGGGCACCCTTTAAACCCTGTGGATGGAAGTTATGATTCATACAACGTAGGCATCACTTCGCACTGCCTCCTTGGCCGTTCAGACAGGGCACAGCGTTCCCAATTCCAAGGGATGGTGGCAAGGCTCCCTTTCTTCACCCTGAAGAAGCTGAATAACTCATACTTAAGAAAATCGGAGCAAAATGGTCCATTGGAAAGAATCGATCGTACTGTGAAATAGCTATTAACTAAGTGATTAGCTTAAGTGTAGCTACACTTTCCGGCACATAGGCAGTTGCGCTAGCCGACTATTCTTCAGTGCACCTATCACCATCCTCTTGTTAATGTAGCGGTGGAGCTCCAAGTCGGGAGGCCCCGAGTGCTCCGTCTTCATTATGGGTTGGACAAAGAATAAATATAGCCCTCAGATGCATTGGTTTTGCACTCATGTTTTATTTTTTAAAGCTTACACTGACATTTAAACGTATTATTTGTGTGTTTAAGCTTGAACCAGCAATGAAGCTATATTAATCAAAGGAACTTTTCTTGCAAAGAGACGGGCAGCTTTGGTCCACCCTTGGACCCATATCCAAAGGGGTCCGCTGGGTGGGCCTGTGCCTCTAGCATCTGCCATAGACCTCGCTCCTCGAACCATGTAACTTCTTCTTTGATGCATTTCAGCTTTCTGCTCGGTTCCTGAAGACAGAGAGAACCGGGTTTGCATTTTCTCGGTTGATTCCGATAGGTGGTTGGTACCTTCTCATCAGAGGGAACACGCAGGTTGGAGAGAACATCTTCCCCTGCTGAAGGAAGCTTCTCTTTAAAAAAGAACAAATGCCTCTCCACGTTCATTTACTCTTCATTCCTCTTTGCAAAGACCGGAAGAATATTGTGATTCCAAAAGTCATAGTCGTAAATCTCTCAGTGTGGACAGATTATGCAAACGCTTTCTTTACATAAGTGCTTTTCCCACATCTTGCAGGAGAAAAGGGTAGTGAGAGACCTCCCTTGTTCTCCTTTGTTCAAGAGTGAGCCTTATGATTTCTGTGTTGAATTTGATCCAGAAAGCTCATTTGTTTCTATTCGCGAACCACAGCACAGTTGGAAAAGCATGTTCCACTGTGTTATCTCCTTCTTATTTTTATAAATAACTCGATGAATTATGTACCACGCTGCCAAGCTCAGGCTGCATGAGAAAGGTCAGACACGAGGTGAATGGGCGAAGATGTGGCGGGGGAGCGACCAGGGTGTCTGATGTGGAGTCCCTGTTGCAGCCGCGACCCCACAACTTGGTTTCTATGCTTACCATAAAGTGCTTCTATGGGCCATGACAAAGGTCATAGCAACAATTCTCACTGCCTCCCATGTGTCTGGTTTGAGTACTCGGTGTCACTTAGGGGTGAGTTGGGGGAAGGGGCTTGTGGACAGAGGACAAATGGGACAAATATCCCCAGAGCAGGTGCCCGACACCAGGGTTCTCAGGATAGTATAAATGAGTTGTTAAGCAAAAGGAAGGAGTTTGCCTTTGGAAGGATCATTTCTATGTTTTTTTTTTTTAAAGATTTTATTGATTTATTTGACAGAGAGAGAGAGAGAGAACAATCAAGGGAACAGCAGAGGGAGAGGGAGAAGCAGGCTCCCTGCTTGGCGTGAGAAGCAGGCCCTCTCCCGACATGGGGCTCGATCCCAGGACCCTGAGATCATGACCTGAGCTGAAGGCAGACACTCAACTGAGCTGAAGGTGGTCACTCAACTGATTCCAGGGACCCCTGAAAAGGATCATTTCTTTAAAAGCCTTGGTGTGTGGAAGGAAGTTAATAGTTGCTGTGCACTAACTGTGCTGCGTTCACAAATGCACACGTGTCGTATTGCTGAATCATTTATGAGGTTTTTGTGTCACCATCAGAAAGCCTGTCGAGGTCAGAATCAATATCAAGAGTTTATCGATGGGAACGCGGAAGCTCTGTGTGGTTAATGCCTTCACTGTCACCCACTGAGTAAGCAAGTGCCCGAGTGAGGACTGGCCCCCAGTGTCCTCTGGGTGTGAAGCAGCTACTCTTCTCTGTTGTGGCTGTGAGAGACGGTGGTGGGTAGACCTTCACTTGGAGCAACTTTTCTGTATCTCTGGTTTCTTCTTTATTACTCCAATGCACTCTGCTCTCCCTTCATGAGACTTCTCTGATTAAGGACACCTAAATCATAAGATCAGAACCTGTCAAGCAGCCACAGATTGATTTTCTTGCTACTAGAGCAGAAAAATACATTTTCCATTTCTCTTATAGATTTTGCAGTGGAGCTGTGCAGGTGATAAATTATTGGCACATTCAGACGATCAGTGATGACTTTGGGATGCACGGACTCTGGTGTGTTGTACGTGATCTTCCAGAAATGCAAATTAAAAGCCTATTTGCTTTATCCTTTACCTCTGGTGCTTTATCATCCAATGTCATTACAACCCTTTGACAGAAAAACCACAGGAATAGTAAGAAAAGAAAATGTAAGATTTGGAAATTTTTGTGACTTCTAGTCAATATGCACTCTGTAAGGAATACACACAAGACATATGTATGTTTGGAGAATTATCTTCTCAAAATTAGCAGGATATAATGGGGTTGAAAGATTGGAGAGGTCCTATCGTCCGTAGCCAGACTGTAGCTCAGAGAGTTCCACTGGCTTTTGGGAGAAAGACAAAGTCATATTTGGCTATTTATGAGGCAATGTTTTCTTTTCTTTAAGATTTATTCATTCATTTATTTTAGAGAGAAGGAGGGAGAGAGAGAGAATGAGCATGGTCATGAGCAAAGGAAAGGGGAGAGAGAGAGAGAAAGAGAGAAAGAGAGAGAGAGAATCCACAAGCAGACCCCCCAGCTGAGCATGGAGCCCAATACAGGCCTCAATCCCAGGATCCTGAGATCATGACTTGAACCAAAATCAAGAATTGGCCACTTAACCAAACAAGACACTCAGGTGCCCAGAGGCAAAATTTTCAAGAAAGTGTCCAGTGGAACATCAGAGCCCATGGAGGAAACTGATCCTTTCTTTTCCTGATGTTTCTATGTGAGTCTTTAATTTAGGGATTTTCTTGAACATTTATGTCCTATTCTCTCTAGGCTACATTTCTTTTCTTGTGGGGACATCTACATGGCTCTCCAAGCAGAAACAAAGATGGCCCCCTGAGCCTGGTCTGCGGAAGAAGACAGTGCACTGGATGAGTCTAATGGCTGGTATTAGTAATTTTGACAGTTTCCTATATGTGAGAGATGGGATGGCTTTGTCTCCACATGACAGTGCTGAGGATAAACTGAGAAGTCCTTGACAGGGGTGTGGGGTGGTCACTTCTATCGTGTATCTACACCTCAGCTAGTGCTTTGCTCTGTTTCCAAGCACAGGGGTTAATGGCATAAGCTCTAAGGAAAGACAAAACCTGGGATTAAATCCTGGATACGCCCCTTGGCAGTTGTGCATCCTTTGGACAGGAGTCTCACGTGAGATTCAGTCGTTCACCTGCTAAACAAGGCTGGTAATCACACCAACATAATCAGGATGGATAAAGGTCGAACGAACCTAATGCTTGTAAAGCCCAGAGTCTGGCTCATCGGAAGGGAGAACTACTAACAAACCACTGGGCCTTTGGCCTCAGAGCCTAGAGCAGTAGCCTCAGCAAGAGATTAAGGGAGAACATTGTTTAAAGAAAGATTTTGCAGGCCCAGTGCAGGGAGAAAACAAAATCTTGCCTTTCGAGGCAGTGATAGTTGGCCGATCAGAGATAAGAGCCCAACTGTATGCCCTGAGACAGAAACCATCACTGCCTTGTAACCAGTGGCCTCCATCTACCCTGTGTGACTGCACCGGGGTGAGGTCAAGGCCACAGGCTTTTTGGCTAGATAAGGATAAAGGTTCCAGATCTCCCACTTAGTAACCAAAAGGCTGTGCTTTTTTCAGGTTTAAAGATAACAATTGTAACTCTTTTATAGGATTCTTGTGAAGATTTATTGAGGTAATAAATATATACTTAGCACAATCATGTAGTATGTAGCTGGCCCTTGCTGTGGTCAACACCATGCCTGCACCATGGCTCCCCAAAACTACAACTTCCTAAGCTGTAGCTTCATCTCCCAGCCATCCCTATATCATCCACCAATCATTCATCCATCCGTCCTCCATCTTTTCATCATTCCACCTTCTATCCTCCCTTTCTTCCATACTTTATTCTTCTGTCTTCCATCCATCCATCCCCATATCCATCCATCCCCATATCCATCCATCCATCCATCCATCCTCTTATCATTCCACCCTCCATCCTTCCACCTACCCATCCTTTAATCCCCCTAACCTGCTATCCATCCATCCATCCATCCATCCGTCCGTCCGTCCGTCCATCCGTCCATCCATCCATCATCCATCCATCACCCATCCATCCATCTTATCATCATTCCATCCTCCATCTTCCCTTCTTCTATCCTTTATCCTCCTGTCTTCCATCTTCTCATCCTCCTACCTATCCATCCACTCATCTGTCCATTTTATCATCATTCCACACCCCGTATTTCTTTTTTTCATTCTTTATCCTTCTGTTATCCACCCTTTCATCCTGCTATTCATTCACCCATCCATCCATACATCCATCCACCCATCCATCTATCCATCCTCTTATCATCATTCCACCCTCCATCCTTCCACCTATCCATCCTTTAAACCCCCTAACCTGCTATCCATCCATCTATCCATCCAGCCATCCCATCATCATTCTATCTTTCATCTTCCACCCTTTGGTCTTCCATCCTCCCATCCATGTCTCCTCAGGTACCTTGAGTGGCTTTGAGCAAAGGATTCACACTTAGACTTTGGAGCTGTCTTCAAGGTGACTTAGGGACCCTAAGTAGACTAAGTGCCTAGAGAAAGCAAGGAGAGAGCAACAGGTCTGACAGGTCATCTTTAATCAGAGAAGCTTCTAATTTGAAAGAAGAGAGAAATGGTAGATAACTAGGTTATCCCCAAGCATTCTTGGTATGTCTGGAGAGGAGAGGGGAGTGGCACAGTGGCCAGGGTATGTACTGGTTTGCTGTGGTCCTCACCATAACTGTTGTAAATATTTAAATAATTTGTCTGGGATTGGGACTTTTCCTTAGGAGGCTGAAATAGATTCTTCTAGGTCTAGCAAAATTGTAAGGCAAACCTTCCTTTTTATTGTTGGGATTATGGATTAATTTAGAGGGACAACATGAAAATTAATGGCATGAGGCAAAATAGTAATTTACTCCATTGAATGGATTGATTAGCTGAATGACAAATCTGTTAGCCGTGTTGTGTGAGCTGTACTTTTCTCATTGTGGTAAACGCATCGTGTTTGCTCATCATGACGATGACAGTCAATTTCAGAGTTTTAAATATGTATTAAGCTTTATGCATGTTATTTTTATGAAGCTTTTGTATTTTTGTTTTTAAAAATATTTTATTTTATTTTTGGTGGGTGGGGAAGGGCAGAGGGAGAGGGCGAGAGAGAATCTTAAGCAGACCCCGCACCCAGAATGAAGCTCAACACGGGGCTTGATCTCACAAAGCTGAGATCATAACCTGAGTCCAAATCCACAGATGGACACTTAACTCACTAAGCCATCCAGGTACCCCTAATATCTTATTTTTAGAGAAGTTTTAGGGTCACAAAAAATTGAGGAGAAGATACAGAGATTTTTCCGTATACTCCCTGACTCCACACTCGCACAGCCTCCTCCACGTTGAGCATCCCTCATGAGAGGGGTACGTTTGTGATGATTGCTTGACCTAAACTGACGCAACACCCAGACTCGTAGTCCCTAGTTTGTCCTAGAGTTCTATTTTTTATTTTTATTTATTTTATTTATTTATTTTTTAAAGATTTTATTTATTTATTCATGATAGTCACAGAGAGAGAGAGAGAGAGAGAGAGAGGCAGAGACACAGGCATAGGGAGAAGCAGGCTCCATGCACCGGGAGCCCGACGTGGGACTCGATCCCGGGTCTCCAGGATCGCGCCCTGGGCCAAAGGCAGGCACTAAACTGCTGCGCTACCCAGGGATCCCCCCTAGAGTTCAGTCTTTGTGTTGGACATTCTATGAGTTTGGGCAAACGTGGAATGGCATGTATGCACCATTACAATATCATACACTGCCTTAAAAATCCTCTGTGCTCTGCACATTCACTTCTCCCCACCTCACCCCTGACAACCATTGACCTTTTCACTGTCTCCATAATTTTGCATTTTCCAGGATGACATAGACTCAAAATCATACAATACATAGTCTTTTCAGATTGGCTTTTTCTTTTAAAAGATAATTAATTTTCCTCCATATCTCTTCACGGCTTGATAGCTCACTTTTCCTTTTTAGCACCTGATGATATCCCACTGTTGGGATGTACCAGTTTATTTGCTCATCCACCTACTGAAGAACATTTTAGTTGCTTTGAAGCTTTGGCAGTTACAAACAAACATGTGCAGGTTTTCTCGTAGACGTAAGTTTTCAAATCTTTTGCACCAATACCAAGGAGTTTGGTCGCTGGATTCTATGATAAGAGTATTTTCAGTTTTGTGAGCAAGCCCCAAACCGCCTTCCAGAGCAGCTGCTCCATTGTGCTTCCCACCAGCAATGAGTGAGAGTTCAAGGTGGCGCCATGTTCTCACCAGCACTGGGTGTCCTCCGTGTCCTAGACTTCAGCCATTCTAACAGGTGTGCAGTGGTAGTGGTGTCTCATTGGGGTTTTAATTTGCATCTCCCACACAGCAAGTGACGTTGGACACCTTTCCACATCTGTATCTGCTATCTGTGCACCTCCTTTGGTGAGGTTTCCGTAAAGGTCTTTCACCCATTTTTTGAATCCTTCTGTTTGTCTTCTTGTTCAGTTGTAAGAGTTCTTTGCATATAATGGATAACATTCCTTTATGATGTGTGTCTTTTGCAAATATTTTCTCCTAGTCTGTGGACGATCTTTTCATATTATTGATATTGTCTTTCCCAGGGCTGAGTTTTTATTTTATTTTATTTTATTTTATTATTTTATTTTATTTTATTTTATTTTATTTATTTTTATTTTATTTTTATTTTTATTTTTATTTTTTTAGAGTTTTTAAATTTTAAGAAAGCCCAGCTTAGCAACTCTTTCTTTCTTGGATTGTATCTTTGATGTAGTGGCTAAAGAACGACTGCTCTACTCAAGGCTCTCTAGGTTTCTGTGATGTTATCTCTTCGGAATTTTTGAGTTTTGTGTTTTATACGTGGGTCTGTCTGTGATTCATTTTGAATTACTTTTTGGAAAGGGGGTAAGTTTTTCTTGCACCATTTGCTGAAGAGACTGTCTTTGCTCCATTGTGTCGCCTTTGCCTCTTTTACAAAGACCAGTTGACTGTGTTCTTGGCTGGGGGAGTCTATTTCTGGGCCGTCTATTCTGTGCCACTGGACTATTTCACTGTCCTTTCCCCAGTGCTGTGCTGTCTTGAGCATTGTAACTTTACAGTAAGTCTTGAAGTCCATGGCAATCCTCCCACATAGCTTTTCTTCCTCAACATTGTCCTGGCTCTTCTGGGTCTTTTGCCTGCATATAAACCTTAGAATCACTTTGTCGACATCCATAAAATAACTTGCTGTGATTTTCATCGGGATCAGAGTGCTCAGTTTTTTCAATGCTAGGATTTTAGTTATGTCGATTGTATGTTGCATTATTATTTCTTTTGTTCAATTTTATAGTTTTAAAAATATTTCTTATTTTATAAGCCCCCGTTGGCTCTCAAAATGACCTTTTTTGCACAGACATGTCTGTCACAGGAGAAAAATGGGACTCAGTGACTTGTGTGAGTTTCTATGGCAGACGTGTAGCAGAGCGTGGCCCGGGACCTTGGTAGTTAGGAAGGCTGAGTATTATCCACATGCAAAAGAGCGGAGAGGGACAGGGCTGAGGAGGAAGGACAGCCAGGCATCTCCTGCAGGTCAAGGTAGACTCAGCGTTACTGCCTCTCCAGGAATGCCACGTGTCTGTGAGTCTCTACACCTCAGGGTACTACCCACTGTGATGGTTAATGTCCATTTGATTGGGGCACGGGGTGCCCAGACGTTGGAGAGATGTGATTCGGGGTGTATCTACAGGGACGTTTCTGGAACAGGTTAACATTTGAATCTGTAGACTGAGTAAAGCAAATGCTTGCTCCAGGGCGGTGGGCCTCATCTGATTAGTTGAGGGACTGGATAGACTAAAAGGTTGAGTCTCTGCCTGACTGGGGCTGATCTGGGGCATCTTGCCTTTGCCCCCGACTTGGACTGGAACTCCACTGTTGGCCCCGTTGGGCCTCCGGCTTGCTGAGTGCAGCCTCTGCAATCCCATGAGCCAATCCATTCCTCTGGGTAATTCATTCATATGAATGAATTATTCATTCTGTTTTACTGTAGAAACCAGAATAGCACATGCACTCTGGTACTTTCTACTAGAGCCCTCATCTATCTTCCAAACACTAACTGTTCAGCCTTAGAACATACTTCATAACGATAATGATTAAAATGTGCATGCTTTTTTCCCTTCCCATCACATTTTGGAAAGACACGTTCACATCTGATCCTTTTACAACCTCATATAACAAAACACTGTTATTGCCTTTATTTACTGATTAGGGAAAATCGCAGGTAAAAGAAATGGAGCTAGGCCGCGTCCAGGGATGGTGTGTGCTGAGGAGGGCCCGAGCGCCCCGACTGCAGACCGGCTCTTTGGCACAGGGTTTCTTCCTGTTTGTGGTCAATGAAAACGCCATCAGCAGGATTGCAGGAATGCTCCGGCTGCTGGATCTTTTTCTCACCAAATGGTGCAATGTTTCTGATGTTAAAAGAACACCTCAAATGTAATCATTTGAAATATCCTATTAAAGAGCATCCTTATAAAAGATGTATTGCATTAGAATAAGTTGCATTTTAAAATGTGCCTTTTTATCTCCCGGCTTCCTACCCATCGCTCACCATTTATTCATGATGTGTTGGCAAAGGACTAAATTTGCGTAATTTATATTTTCATACAGAGGCTGGATATTGCCTTTAACAAATTAAACATGACAGTAATGCATGCAGGCAGCCCCTGTGCAAGTGCACTGTAAGCAGAAGCACCTATTTGTTATATTTTTTGTCTTCCTGGGTTTCCGTGTTAGACTTGCTCTGCACCGGGCTGGTTTCCTACCGGGAAGCCCAGAGTGACTTCCACAGCGTGAGCAGCAGCGTCGCCTCCTCTGCAGGGGGTTCGCTGAGACTCCCCGGGGTGCTCGACGCCGCGGGAGTACCAAGCCCTAGAGGTGCTGTGTTTTTCCTGTACCCAGGCACCTAAGATAAATCTTAATTTATGAGTCAGGCCCAGTAGGAGATCAGCAACAACAGCTAATACTAAAATGGAGCGATGGTAGGCCCCGTAGTGGGATGAGGGCCGGGAACGCCGCCTCTGTGGCCCCGGCTCTGCCTCAAGGCATCCGTGGTGCGGCGCTCACTGTTCTGCTTGCCACGCTGCAGGTGATGGGATGCCCCCGTGGGCAGGAGCGTTGTGACATGGCCTTGGGCCATGAGGGGGGCCGTCCTTCTGGGCTGTGGTTGCTTGACTCAGGAGGAGGAACCCAGACGAGGGATGACTGTACTCTTTCCTCTCTCCGTATGCACGCACAGTATTTGGCCGGAGACTGTGCGTGCACAGATACACACATGCGCTTGTGCACACATACGCTTGTGACATGAGCCGAGACACAAACGAGACGTTGCTCTGCTGCTGGAGCTCCTGTCTGCCTTCCCTCGTCTGGCCGCCCCCCCACAGACAACCGCCGTCCTGCGTCTTACCTTAGTCACCCGTGCGCTCCCCTCTGCTCTCCTGCTGCCGCCCCGTCCCGTCGGGAGCTCTGAGCCGTGGCGTCCTGCAGGCTTTGGGCAGCCTCAGAGGCGTGACCACCTGACAGGCCGGTCCTTCTCCTCAACCTCGAAGATGCCCTTCCATGTGTGCCTACACAGTCTGCCCTAGAAACGAACCGTTTACGACTCGATTAGCCCCGCAATCACCCACTTGCGGCCAAACGGACCATCCACGTCCCGGGAAGATGCCCCAAGGCTCCGGGGCTCCGGCCACCCCGGGTGAGTGACAGCCTTCGGCGGGGCGCTGGGGGCACAGGTACCTTGGGTGTCTGGCCCTTGGGTGCCTCTCAAACCCTCTGTGCACCGGCTTCTGCTGTTGAGGTCATGCACAAGCTGCCCCGGCCGTGGGACCACCCGCGCTGCCCACCGCGTGAGGGGCAGGGAGGCGCTCGCGCTCGCTCCTCCATGTGCATTCACCATCAGGGCTCTGCAGAGGGAGGGAGAGGGAGGGAAGGAGGGGGGGGAGGGGGGAGAGTGGGAGAGAGGGAGGGAGGGAGAGGGAGGGAGGGCGAGCGAGCACCCATCTACACCTGCAGTGATTTACTCGAGGGACAGCTCCTGAGAGGCTGCAGCCTGACAGGTCCAAGGGCGAGGGCGACACCGCTGGCCACATGCCCCTCCCTTGTGCTTTTTATCCCCACGAGGGATCCCCCCCGCGATGGACGCCTGCACCTGCCGCTCCCCTGCCCGCGAGCTGCTCGTTGCCCGCCTGCCTCCCTCCCTCCGGCCCATCAGTTTATTCTCTGGGCTTCTGGGCCTGTTTCTGCTTCCCCTGCGTTTGTCCCTGTTGGGATTCCCTGTGCAACTGAAACAACGCGGCGTCTGCCTGCCTTTAGATCCTCTGGCTCACCCGCGTGGTAAGGAGCAGGATCTCCCCCTTTCTTATGGAAAAGTAATATTCCAGTGTGTGTGCGTGTGTGCGCATGTGTGTATGTGTGCATGTGTGTACATGTGTATCTGCCTGTGTGCATCTGCATATGCGTGCACGCATATGTGTGCATGTGTACATGTGCATGCATGTGCATCTGCCTGTGTGCATCTGCGTGTGCACATGTGCGTAACATGTGTGCATCTGCCTGTGTGTGCACGCACACACATGTGCATACGTGTGCATCTGCATCTGCATACATGTTTGTGGGTGTGTGCACCTGCCTGTGTGCATCTGCGTGTGCATGCATCTGCATGCGTACATGTGCATGCGCGTGCATGCATGCACACGTGTATGCGTACGTGTGCATCTGCATGTGTGCATGCGTGTGCATGCATGTGCGCATGCCCCACAGCCTCTCTCTCCACTCACCTGTTCACGGGCACTTGAGTGCCTCCCTACCGTGGCTGCTGTGAGTAACGCGGCGGTGAGCAGAGGGGTGCACATCTCTTCACATATGGGTTTTTCTTTTCCTCAGGTGAACACGCAGGAGTAGAACCAGATCACATGGCAAGTCTCCCTTGAAGTTTGGGAACCCCGTCCTGCGGCCGCGGGTGGCAGTGCCAGTGCCAGCGGGTTCCTTCTCCTTCCTGGCCTCCCGACCCTGACTGTCGTCTCTGCCTCTAGTGTCCTGGCAGGTAAGGGACTGTCTCACTGTTGTGACCCGCACCCCCGACAGCGACTGGTGGGGGGCATCTTTCCACGGGCCTGTCGCCATCCGTATGTCATTTTTTGTTTGGAAAATAAATGTCTCCTCAGGTCCTCTGCCCATTTCTTACCCGAGCTATTTGCGTTCTGGTGTTGACCTGCAGAAATCTGTACTTTTTAAATGCTTTCCGGAAATTGTCTTTTCCTGCTCTGCAGCTGCCCTGGGATCGGGGTTCGCAGCTCAGCCGTTGCCCCCCGCTCTGCAGCCTTGGTCCCGTTTGGAAGGGCCACAGTGACGCTGTGCGGCTCGCCGCTGCGTGAAGCCTCTTCGGGCCGGACGCGGGGTCCTGCTCACTGTGCAGCCCGGGCCTTGCGTGCTGTGTGGCACGAGGCTCACGTGGGGCCGCGCTTGCTGGATGCCCCCTTGATACCCTGCACGCCGCCTCCCAGAGTTAGGGTAGGAGCCCGGGGGACAAACAGCCCTCTTCCGTGGAGCACTTGGGACATGGGGCCGCTTTCTTTGCTTTTCCATTCTCACGTTACGACCTAGATGCTTACTGTCTGGAATAATTGGCCCAACTCCCAACGTGCCAGTGGGTAACATGGCCAGACTGGGGAGCTCTCTAACGTGCATATTTATAAGAAGGGCAAAAACCAGTCTCGCTCGTGACAGAAATCACAATCGCAAATAGCATTCTGTACACCTCACTTGGCCGTGCACGGGGGCTGGGCTCCGATGCCTATGGGCGCCCTGGAGCAGCCTCTGGCCCACATGCCATCCCTTCTATGGAGTCAGGGTGACCATGGCAGCAGAGGGGGGTTCCGTCCCCCCCGGGCTCCTCCCACGGGTCCTGCTGACCCTCAGTGAGGACCTGACTCCGGCTCTGGGGCACCCATTCTGTTCTTGCAGACCAGGGTTGGCAGGCAAGGCTGGCTCACCGCATGAAGCCCACGAGGGCCGGGACCACAGTCCCAACCCAGCCCCGCCCCCCAGGCTTGCTTTCCCCTCTTCAACTGCACCCCTGGGGAACTCAAGAACCAGAAGCCCTGGGTTCTAGAAGCTGCACTTCATCACCTGGCTCTGGGACCCTGTCCCGGTGAACACACTCCTCATCTGGCCCCGCGGGCAGCAGGCCAAGGCAGCCGGGTACAACCCTGTTAGCAGACCCTCGTGACACCTTATCCTTCCATGTCCCCCCAACCTCCACCCCTGCCCTTTCCTACCCACACCCCAAGCCTCCTTTGTTCATGGAGAGACCAGGGGTAGGGCTGGATGGCGCAGCCTTCTGTCACTGTCCCTCTTAAACACCTGCAACACTCGCCATCCTATGCAATGACTCCTGAGGGAGGATGCCCAAATGCTCGCTGGGACGCGGGCTGGGAACCCCACACCACCCCATCAGAAGCCCACCCACATGCCCGCCGTCTCCCCCCAAGTCAGTCCAACCCTATCAGGAGTCTGAAGGCACACTGTGATCCAAACGGCTGTAGCCTAATTATTAACACACGACCAGAGAGTAACTGTAAGATGCAAGGAAACTCTTGAAGCCACTTTAGGGTAGAGGGAGAGCCCCCGGGGTAGACCAACTCCGCAGAGGGCCCTGCCCAAGGCTGGGATGCCAAGCTCACTGGACAGGGTACCCTCGCACCTGCCGGATGGTTTCCTGGGGTCAGAGTTGATCTGCAGTCACCCAGAAAGCAGGAAGCACACCTGGGGCACAGGCAGATGCGTGCAGGTACAGAGGGCTTGCAGGTGGGGGGTCCGGAGCACGGTGTCCATGGGGGTGGGCCACGGGTAGGTGACCACCTGGCTGGGCCAGAGTTACAGGGTGGTCGAACACCAGCGGACGTCCTCATACCCATGCCCCGTGCTGCTGAGCAGCCCTACAGCCCTGGTGACACGAGGCAGGCCCGCTTCTCCTGCAGAGCCCTCTCTTCAGGACCCGCAGGTCTGTGCTGTTCAATGTGGAGAAGAAAGGCTCAGAGGGACTCTGCCTCTGATCACAGTGTGGATGTCGAGTGATCTTGGACCTGAGATGTAACACAGCCACCACTGGCTGGGACGACTCTCCGGGATACTGGCCAGTGCTCCCCAGAGCCCCTCACGACACTGAACTTCCATTGCCCACAGCCCCAGCTTGCCCTGGTTATGGGCTTCCTTTGCTTTAGTGTCTCACATACCAATTCCCTTTTATCTGTTTCCTGGGGCCACTTATACGCACATTCTCTGTCTTCATGTGCTGCTGGGGAAGCATCCTTGGCAGACGAATGGACCAGGCAGTTCAAGGATGAGGAATGTGTTGCGGGTTTTTACTTACGACCAGCGTGTGTTTTCACTGTGACCAGTATAAAGCAAGTAAAAGAGAGCCACTTTGGGATTGAGGAATTGGTAATGGTACTGTAGTGGAAAATTATATAAACTTCATTTGGGTCACATGCAACATGCAGATCTAATTCAAAGGGCTGTTGAGAAGATTAAAGGAAATTACCAATGGAAAAGGAGATTAACATGAGCACAAGCAAACCTTTACCCGGTATCAAACTCACATTGGACTGACCCAAAAGGCATGTCTTCATCTGTAAAAAGAAAGAACAAAGTCATCAAAGTTAGTGACTAAAATGGACAGTCTTGGTGTAAAGGTTTGGAATAGGCAGTGGTGTTGGTAGAAAGTGAGAGAAAACCAATTCCAACTCGTTTAAACAAAACAGACGTATTGGCTCATGATACCGAAAAGTCCAGGAGTAATGGCTTCAGGCAGACCTGCTTCAGGGTGATTAGACATGGGTTCACTGTGGATTTCTTCTCTCCTTTGTGTGGCTTCATTTTAAGCTCAGGCTCTTCCTCCGTGGGGCCCCACATGGGCTCTAGGACTGCACTGTCGTGTCTACAGTCCTAGTGGGGGCGTGGGCTTCTGCCTCACGAAATACAACAAGGACCCATAGATGGTGTCGCTGGTGCATTTGCTAAGTTATGTGATGCAGTCGTGTTGGAACAAGTCAATGTGGTCAAGGAGACAAGTGTTCTTCATGGTCAAGCCAGGCTCACAGGTCCCCCGGGCCCCCAGAAGGACACTTTCCTAGAAAGTAGAGACAACGATTAATCCTTTAGAGAAAAACCTCAGTGTTGTTGCCAGAAAAAGGGAACACCTACCGGGAAAACCAAGGCCACATGCTCAAGGTTAGTGGTAAGGGCACTTCCGTGAAACAGAGCGATCACAGTGACTAGCACAGAAGGCTGCATACCTGTCTGCTAACCTGGACATACTACCTCCAGGTGGCATTCCTCCTGCCTCACTACACCGTTGAAATGTTTTCCTGTCTTTTGTTTGAATAGAAAGCTCCAAAATGTTCCTCTTATTACTTCCCGAGCTGCATCTTTATTGTGTGTGTGTGTTTGTTGTAGTTTTTGTTATCTTTAGTTTTGCAAAGAGAAAAAGAAAACTATGAATTTCAGTCAATGTGTGTGTGTGTGTGTGTGTGTGTGTGTGTGTGTTTTGACTGTCAACATTCCAAAAAGCCTTGGAAGATTCTTGGAGAGTTTTGACAAGATAGGTTGTCTAGTGTTTCAATAGTCTTACAGTGTTTCAAAGAAACAGCGCCTCATTCTATTAAAAAAGAGAAAAAAATGGCCATTGGACATATATAATGTGGAAAAGGCAATGCCCTAAAACTCAATAATAAGGCAGCAAATGTCTCTAATAAAAATGGGCAAAATATTTGAACCAACACATCACAATGTAAGAGGCACAAATAGCCAATAAGCACATAAAAATGCCCACCATTACGAATAACAAGTGGAATGCAAATTAAAACTCAATGAGATTTTAGTACATGACTCCTAGAATATCTAGCACTAAAGATATTTCTCCAAAGAAGACATCCAATGGCCAATGGGTATATGAAAAAATGTTTGGTCCTGATGTTCATCACCAGGGAAATGCAAATCAAAAACCACTGAGAGTGAGAGTTATCATCTTGCACCTGCCAGGGCAGCCAGGAAGTGTGGGTGAGGAGTAGAAATGGGAGCCCCTGAACACTGTTGGAAATACAAAATGGTGCAGCTGCTGTGGAAGACAGTATGGGGGTTCCTCAAAGAATTAAAAATAAGGCCACCATAAGATCCAGCAATCCCACTTTTGGACTATTTTGGACCAAAATCCCACTTTTGGACTATTTTGGACCAAAATAATTGAAATTAGGGTCTTGAGGAGACACTGGAAATCTCACAAATGTTGGCAGTGGCATAAAAGTGGTGAAACCCCTTATAAGTTCTGACAGATTCTTCTTAAATTTATACCTACGTTATGACCCAGCAATTCTACTGTTCGGTATTCCTAAGAAATGAAAGCATCTGTCTGCATAGACCTGTCCAAAAATACAACGTTCATAGCAACTGTCCAGGGAGAGGGCGATATTCTTCATCTCAGAGGGATAGGCGCTCCGTGCTAAGTACATTTTGTCAAAACTCACTGATGACATCAGTTTTTGCGTGCTACGGTTTCTGAATTTACTTCGAAGAAACTTCGTAAGTAATAAACACCGAAGTCCAGTTAATGACATGCATGCTGAAGTTTTTAGGTGCAAAGTATACTAACGTCTGAAAGTTACACTGACATACGTTTAAAATGAGTTTGAATATTGGATAGGGGAGGTAATGGATGGGTAGCTGTCATATTAAGGCAAAACCATGCAGTTATAATTATAGAATCTAAGCGCTGGGTGTCTTGAGCATTCACTGTCTCAATTTTTGTGTAGGCTTTAAGATTTTCATGACAAAAATGCTTGAAAAAATAATCAGTTTGCACTGAATACTGTCTCCCCCTCAGAACAGGTTACACAGAGATAAACTCACAAGTGATGGCTTATTTTGATTACAGTTATTTCCACAGGTGCCAGATGATAATAACTAAACAGAAATATTTTCTCCAAATCTTATGTGAATGTTTTTATTGCTATGAGGCCATGTCTCACTTCTTCGTTTGTTGTATCAAGAGTTTTCCTAAACATCAAACAGCTACTATAACTTAAGTTTTCCCTTGTATTTATTTTAAAGTACTTTCAGACTCCGAAAAAGTGTCCAACATAGTACAGCGAGTAGCCATACACCACTCGCTCGGCTTCCCCTCGTGTTAATACCTGACGGCAGTACAGGCATTAAAAGCAGGACATTGACGTTCCAACAGTCCTGTCAACTAAACTGTGGATCTTATTCCTATTTCTCCAGTTTTTAAGTTCCATTATTTTCCTCTGTACAATTATGAATTTAACCACATGTATGGAAATGTGTTAACTATTAACGCAATCAGGGCACAGAGCAGGGTCATCATGCCTAAAGATACCCCCTCTGCTCGCCTTCAAACCCTGGCGACCACTAACCAGGTTGCCATGACTATACTTTTGTTGGCCCACAGTGTATTTCACATCCGTCCAATTCTGCACGTATACCAACAGTTCATTGTCTTCATTTTATTTTGTAAAAATTTTAAAGGACAACCCAACTAAAATTAGAGTCGGGAAGGCCTGTAGGAGGAGCCTCACCTCCACTCCCCACGGATTATCCCAAACGGGAAGAGAGGCACCTTGCGACTGGCTTGGGCAGGAGGAGGGAAGAGGTCCTTGGCGACTGGCAAGCGCTGAAGCTCAGCGGGGAGAATCCCCGGAGCCCACCCGAACTCCTACTTTCCTCCGGGATCTCTCTTGTTTCCTTTGCTAATGACTTCCTGCCCCCTCCTCCCCCATGTAAACGCCTTTCTTTTATGTGACTCCTCGTGTTTCTCTCTGCTTAATGAATGAGGTGCTGCTGGATTCAAGAACCGTTTGATAAAGATCTTCCTGAATTTGAATTTTCAGTTGATTTTTTTTTTTAACCGATCGGTGGCAGCCGTGGGATCCAAGTGAATTTCTGCGGGGGCTCAGAAATGAGGAGAAATGCAGGCTTGGTTCTGCCAGAGCTTGGAGCTGATGTCTTGCCCTGTCCGAGGGCCTCTGCTGAGCTCCTCGGGATTGTCCTCTGCTCCGGGCTGAGCGTGAGATCCCAGTCTGGTTGGCTTTCCTTTACAAAGCGGGTGCTGCAGCTCGAGCTGGCAGGGGATTCTGCTCCGAGGCAGTGGAGCTGAGCCCCTTATCTTGCAGATGGTGATTCCAGGGGTGTGGACCCCGAGCCCTCAGCTCCGCCCTGGGCTCCACCCTCAGAATTGCTGACAGTTTAGGGGCAGTATTTAGCTGACAGCTTGCTTGGAAACTCTCTGCAGTCCCAATTCCTGAGGCCCTGTGGGGCTCAGTCCTCCCCCCCTTCCAGATCATTAGGGTAGCTCCAGGGAACCTGGAAGAAATGGAGTCCTTCACGTCCAGGGAGTTGACTGTGCCACCTCCTGTCACACCTGCTTGCTCTACGTGTGCCATGGCTAATCTCTGAAGCTGCGGATATTTAACAAGAAGGCAAGATTTTACTAAAAATAACCCAAAATGACAATGACCAATATGGGGAACATTCTAATTAGACAAGGTGGCTCATTTAAGAAATATGCTGGAGAGCAAGGGATCCCCAACTGGATGGGCGGGCTGGTGCCTACGGTCACTGGCGTGTGGAAGCTTACAGAAGGCTTCAAGATTCCAAAATGGCTTCATTCAAAGACTCGTTACAAATGCTACTGAAAAATTTAAGGCATGACATGTAGCTAAAAACAAAGACAATAGGAAGGACAAGACTGAGTCTGCAGCCCCCCATCCTTTACCACCTGAGTGCTCACGTCCCCCTCATTCTCGGTCTGAGCTGCCTTTCCTCTGTGAAGATGTGGTTGTGGACAAAGCTCTCCAGGTGTCCTTCTCCTCCCCCCCCTCCCCCCGGTCTAAAAATAGCTGTAATGAATTTCCTAAACCAAGGGAGGAAACTCAGATGAGTTTTTGAAGAGTTCAGGGTCATTGTCAGGGCCTTTGACCCCGGGGTGCCAGATAGTTATCAGCTCAGACTTGGTAGGACGTGGGGATGCCTGTGCAGGAAGCAAAATGGCAAGAACCCCAAATAATACTCAAGATCCTTGACCTGGGAGGGCTTGAAAAATGCAGCTGACCTTTTATAAGCCATTCCTCGAGGCTCCCTCATGCTCATTGGTCTATTATTCGAACATATGAACAAAAGAAAGAGGAACCTGTGGCAGCCTTTAGAGCCTGTTTGGAAGCTCTCTTTTCACAGCGTTCAGGGCTCTACACAATGAGTAGGGTCAGCCAGCCTGCTCTGGCTGCCCTCTTTGTAAATGGATTAGCTCTGGATATTAGTGGATGGGACAAAAGGCAGAAAATAGGATGGGAGGCCACAGCCTGATTGAATCTGTGACCACAGCTGAGCAGTTTTGAAAGGATCCCGGAGCAAGATCGCAAGCACAAGTCCGCCAGGCTGAGAGCTTTATAGCTCGCACAGCTCCGGGCCAGAGACCCAAAATAACATCTAGGCCTTCCACACTGCACACCCCAAGGGGACCATCTTCAAAGACATGGTCCAGAGATCAATGTCACAGCTCTAATCAACTGGGACACAGGAAAAGAAGTTGCCCTCAAAGGTCCTATGCAGATTCTTCAAGTGTCCTCACATCTACCTCCAGGGGGGCCCTCACGTGGGACCCTCCCATGGCTGCCAGGGCCCCAGGGGGTTCTCAGCCAGATGATTACCAGTAATTCCCCTAAACAGCTAAGGATAAACAAAAATTAATGTTGATGGAAAACCTTGCCACTCTAGCTGACACCAGAGCTACGCTTTCTCCCTGAATCCGCACCCTCATGGAACAATACATGTCTCTGAGTGAAAGGTTTCCACACTGGGTGCATCAGATGAAGTTCAGAGATAATTTTTATCTCAACCAATGTGATGACTCTGGGATCTTTTCCTGGAAAACATCCCTTTGTGCTGTGTGACACAGCCCTCGCCAATTTGTTGGGCAGAGAGCTCCTTTGTAAATGAAAAAGAGCTAATCTGTTTTGCTTCCAGGGGATACCTCACCATAGAGTTTCCTGAACCCAATCTTTTATGTTTCTTACAATCTGTTCTAGACATAGAACAGGAAAAAGTTCAACAAAAGTCTCTAAATTTAATCGAGGTGCCAGATAATCTGCGGGATACCCCCAATACTGACATTTGGAGAAGAAGTGCAGAACCTATAAAAATTAAAATGGACATAAGTAAGCATCGCCCTGTGTCACCTCAATATGCATTAAGCCCAAGGCCACACCAGCCCCGATGCCCACAGCGGAAGGCTGCATTGCCCAGGGGCTAACCCACACCGGCCTCCGAAACAGGCCAGTCTCGCAAGCCTGGAAGACTAACGAGCAGGGTGGTGATTTGTCCAGGACTTGAGAGCCACCAACAAGATAGCTTTTCCCTGTTCCCTAGTAGTTCCAAACCTGGACACCCGCCTGTCCTGAGTTCTTCCAGGCTCACGGTCACTGTTGGGGACCTAGGTTCGGCCGTCTCCAGCATCCTATGGACCCCAACAGCTGATCTCTGTTTGCTTGACCTGGAACAACCAGCACTGTACCAGATAGTCAGGCCTCCGGAGTCCGCTGATACCCCTTCTTACTTCCCAAATGCTCCACCAAGAGTGAAGCACCTCCAGGAGCCCTGGGGGAAATTGGCCCTCTGCGCTGTGTAGATGACCTCTTGCTGTGCTAGTCACTCCAGAGGCTTCCATAAAACATTCTGTTTATTTGCTGCAATAGTTTGCTGAAGAAGAACATGAGGTTGCTAAGGAAAGATTACAGTCATCTCCAGACGCGGTAGCTGGGTCACAGCGGAAGCACTGAAGGGATCCGGCTATCTCCAAAAAGAATTAGGCTGATCCAAGGGTTCCTGGGGCCCACAACGAAGCAACAGCCTCAGGGGCTCCCAGGCCGGGCTGCATACAGTAGACTACGGCTTCCTAATTCTCCTCTGCGGACTTACTACCCTTCAGCTCCCAAAGCCCTTCCTTGGGAAGACAAACATGAATAAACAAGAGTAAAACAAGCGCTACGAGAGCCACCGACTGCAGGGCCAGCTGACTGTTCAAGGCCGTCCACCTCGTTGTGCCTGAAAGGGACCCCGGGGCCCTGGGGGCGCTCGCTCAGCCAGGAGCCAGGAGCCGTCAGCCTGTGGGCCTGGGGCCTGTTCTGCACGCAGCCCTCCTGGGCTCGCGCCCACCCACCGGCCGGGAGGCTACGGCCACGGCTCCGGAGCTGGTGGAGGCCTCAGAGATCTGACCCAGGAAACAACATTTAGTCACAGAAGCCTCAACTCTGAATCGGTTCAACATTTCCCCGCAAGCAGAGGAGCCTCCTAGAGATGCTTCAGCTTTCCCCACCGAGTCTGCGTCTGAAACGCAACGTCCTCAACCCTGCAACGTTACCACCCCCGGCTGAGGAAGGCGAGCTCCATGGGGGTGAGGTAGTAATGCCCCGGTTCACGACACCGTGTCCTGGTTTACCAGATGCCCCTTTCACTAGTGCTGATCTAACTCTGTTGGTCGATAGGTCGGTCACACAGTAAAAATGCAAAGGGGAACTTCCAAGCTGGTTAAGGCTGTTACTACACCCGGTAGGAACCACTTCAGAAGAGAAATCTCCCACAGGCTAAGTCAGCCCGAGAGGAGGAGCTTCAGGCCCTCCCGGGACATGACAAATTGTTCATACTCATCTGGCAGCCAGCATGCCTTTGGGATCGTCCATAATTTGGGGATGTTATGGAAACAAGGGGTTTTCTTGCGTCCTCTCTGACCCCAATCAAAAATGGTACGACGAGTAAACCATCTTCTTACCGCGATTCCCTTACTTCTAAAGTCTCTGTCTTCAAAACGGAGACACTGAAAAGACAACCTGCACATCAGGGACCCGCCCTGGCTGCCCGTCATGTAGCGGCAGCGGCGACTGAAGCCATGAAGCCGTGGCAGCTGCGGGTGAAGTCCACTCACTTCTGGCCCCCCCCGGCCCGACCTTTGCCGGCCTGCTGTCCCTGCAACATGCAACACTCTGCTGCCGAGCCAGGGAGAGTAAGGAGGGGGAATGGCTGTGAATCAAATGCGTAATCGAACTCGGGGAAACCCACGACGGCCGTGTGGTTCTTCCTGGCTCCCTGAAAACACAACTTATTTTTTGTTTGTTTGTTTATTTATTTATTTATTTATTTGCCCACCATGGTGTAATTAAGATGACTCAAAGTGACTCAAAGTATGAAGCTGACATTGGTGGGGAGGCTTTTTACAAAATTGCCAAAACAGCCTGCTTGCAATATCTGACTTGACGGGTCTGTAATTCCAGAAAAACCGTTTCTGTCGCCAGAGCCCTCAGACCCCCCCTCCCCTTTCTGGGTACTTTGAGCTCCTGCAGCTGGACTTCATTCAGCTACACTTAGCATATGGGTTATCGATACGTTCTTGCTATTGCAGGTGTGTGTCTGGAGGACTTGAAGCCTCCCGTTGCCTCCACAGTGGCAAAGAAATTTTTGGAGAACATATTTTCCCCTTGGGGTCTACGCTCCACAGTCTCCAGTAATCGAGGCCGCCACTTCACTGGGCAAATCACACAAGCTTTAATGAAAGCGTCATATGCTTCCTGCAATTATCCTTGTCCCCGTTGCCCTTAATCATCAGGCAAGGTCTAGAGAATAATGGGATCCTCAAACTTGTAGCTCCTAAGCTTGCTACAGAGACGGACTTTCCTGGCCTAAAGGATTGCTTCGGTCTCGCTGACTGTTTGCAGCACCCACTTTGGGAAACACAAACTCTCTCCTCATGAGATCATCGCCAAGACCAATCTCTCCTGGTAGACAACGTCTACGGATCCTTGATCATGACCAGCTACTCTAAGTCCCGAGTGTCTTATGCCCAAGCCTATCAGCAACAGGCTAAAGAGGCTTCCCCAGATCCTATTCTGAAGGATCCTCTTGTTCACCATCTGGTCCTGGTGGCTGGGTGTCTTGGGAATGTCAACAGAGGAGGACAATCTCTGAACCCTTTGAAAGGGACCCCAAGTGCTTCTGACACCGATACTGCTACAAAACCAAAAGGTATTGGGCCTTGGACACACATAGCACAGCCCAAGAAGGTTTCACCCGACATCTGGTGCCACGCAGGCTCTGGAGACCTCCAAAGCCAATGGATGCGGAAGAGAAGTAGCTGACGTGGAGGTGGGCCGCTTCCACCCAAGATCACAGAGCAAGATTTCATACTTCTACTGAACGTGACACCCTTCCTTCTTTCTCCCCTTCACTCTGACATTAGCCTGGGAGGAGAACGCCCTCCCCTCTCCCCCACATCCCCCAGTTATCGAGGTCGGATATGGTCCTGCTCCCTAAGAAACCTCTCTAGCAGCACTTGTCTTTGCAAGACATGTAGGTAGCTCTCTACGTCAGGTTAGGGGAGTCTCTTTCACATGCATTAAAAATCTGACTAATCCCCTGGCTTAACTGAGTAGGAGCAGTGCTCCCTAGAGATGACTTGTGTCATAAGGTGGTGCTAGCTCAGCACTCCGAGCTGCTGCACTTATGACTTTGACAAAAATACAGACTTTGGATAAGAAATGCTCAAGTGCTCTGCCTTTTACCTTTCCTTGCTACTCATCTGTGGACTCCAGTGGCTTCTGGTTCATACACTTTCTCTCTGACATGGGACGTGACCCCCAGGGAAGCTCCTTCCTGGCATCAGGGACAGAGGCTGCCCCATTTGGATAACCCCACTCCAGAACAGTGATGCTTTCAGAGAAAGCTCTTGATCAAAAGGGGGAAAGTGAAAACTGATATAGGATACCCCAGTTAAAATTAGAGCTGGGAACCCAGCAGGGGGTGGCCTCACACCCTACCACTGCTCCTGAAGTATCCCGAACAGGATGAGAGGTACCTTGCTTCTCCAAAAGAGGTGTCACTACTCTCCTACCCTGGTAGAAGAAGACTCTCCTCTGGGTCCCAAAACGGGAAATTCTGCAGCTCGGCCAATGGGAACACATCATCACCCTGAACCCTCACTTCGCTCCAACGAACTTCCATTTTCCCTTTGCTAATAACAAATAAATCCCATTTCTTTTTCTATTAAAGCTTTCCGCTTTGTATAACTCCTCAGAGTCGTTCTCTGCTCGCTAGATGACAGTCTACCTGATTTGTGAATTACTTGAAAAAGCCAATTAGATCTTCAAATTTATTCAGCAGAATTTTGTTTCACAATTTAGTCCGTTGTATGATATGTGGCATGGATATTTCGCTTCATCTACAGGAGGGCATTTGGGTTCTTTCCAGTTTGGGCTCTTATTACATGTAGAACTAAGGCAAATATTCACATACAGGTTTTTATGTAAACACAAGTGTTCTTCAGGGCAAATATCCTGATGTTGACTATGGTTCATGATGTATATGGTAAGTGTAGGCTTGACTTTTAGGAAACTGCCAAAGTGTTCTTTGGGTAAGAATGGTTGTGCAATTTTCTATTCCCATCAGCATTTTATGAAAGATCCAGTTGCTCCATATCCTTGGCAATACTCGGCATCATCAGAATGTTTTAATCTTAGCCATTCTGATAGGCAATCTGATAGAAGCATCTCATGGTGGTTTTGGTTCCCACTTCTTTAATAGATAATGATGGTGAGAAACCTTTCATTTAGCTTATTTCTTATCCACATATTCTTTTAGGGGAGGTATCTGTCCATTTTCGTCCATCTTTTCTCTGTCTCTTTTTCTTTTTTACCTTTTATCCAGTTTCTAATTGTATTATTTGTTTTTTATTATGGTTGAGTTCACAGAGCTTTTTATATTCTCTCTCTCTCTTTATATATATATATACACATATATATTATATATATTTATATATTCTATATATATTTTTATATTTATATAAATATATAATATATATTTATAATATATTTATATAATATAAATTTATAATATATATTTATATATTATAAATTTATAATATATTTATATATTTATATTATAAATTTATAATATAAATTTATAATATATATTTATATATTCTAGATACCCATATTTTGAAATATTTTGTATTTTCTTCTAGTTTATGCTTTATTTTTCACAATTTTAGGAATATCTTTCACAGAATGAACATTTTTAGTTTTAATAAAGTCTAATTTATTACTTCTTTTTTCTGTGTATGCTGCTTGGGTGTCAAGTTGAAGAACTCTTCGTCTAAACTTAAGTCATAAAGATCTGCTCCTCTGTTTTCTTCCACAATTTTTATTTTCATTTTATTTTTTAAAGATTTATTTATTTTAGAGAGAGCACATGCATCTGCAAGTGGTAGGGGAGGGGCAGAGGGAGAGGGAGAGAAACTCAGGCAGACTCTGCACTGAGCGTGGAGCCCAACGTGGGGCCTGAGATCATGACCCGAGCTGAAATCAAGAGTCAGGTCCTTAACCTACTGAGCTACCCAGGCCCCCTGGTTCTTCTTGTTTTATTGTCTATCGCTTTGTTAAATATTAATTCATTCCAAGGGTGTTCACTGTTGCTTGTTGGAGCACTTATGTGAAAGGTACTGTAAAGTCCTTGCCAGGTAATTCTGTGTCACCTTGGTGTGGGCATCTATTAGTTTGTTTTCAAATCAGAGTCAATCCTGATATATCAAGTGATTTTGAATTATTTCCTGGGTATTTTGAGTATTAGGTTGTCAGACTCTGGCTCCTGTTTAAAACTTCTTCTCTTTATCAAGAACTTAACCCATGTAGGTTTAGCACATACATCTGGGCCCTCTTTTCTAGGCTGTGTTGAGTGTCAATTTAATTTTCTGCAGAATTGTTTCTTTTATTATGCCTACCTATGTGGATTTTAAAGACAGATAAGAAATATGCGCTCTATTCTACACTGTGGTGCAGTTCTTTAGGTTTTTAGCACGTTGATTTGGTGTGTTCTAGGGAGACTTCACCCAGAAATTTAAGGAATTCCTTTCTATGGCTGCCTCTCCATTTTGTCATCTTTACTCTTTACTTGTGTGAGAAAAGGACTCTGATACTTTGCAAGATTTTTCTAATGCAGAGCAGGGATAGCAGACAACATCCCACCCCACAGTGTCTCCAGCTACAGTGTATGTGGGGAGCAGAAGGGACGCCCCTTCATTTATCTCTGCTAAGAACAGAAAGGGAATAGTTATGGGTCCTTAACTGGTGAGTTAGTGGGGCGAGGGGGCAGCTTTTCTTGCATGTCACTTACCTGAAATATGGTGGGTGTAGTCAAAATGGTTCTATCCTGCAAGGCCATCCTCTTCCTGATACCCTGGCAAGAATGGGCTTTCCATGTTTTTTATTTTTTAATTTTTTAATTTTTTAATTTTTTTTTATTCTCTGCATTTGTTGGCAGGTTTGGGTAGTGGACTGCTGTAGCACCCACACTGGGATATATGGGTGGCAACAAACAAACCAATGGGAAAGACATGTAATCAAAGAACCTTGGGGAACTCATGACTAGCTGTTTCTTGAATCCTGAGGTCCCTCTGTGTCCTTTTCTCTGCCTTTCATAGTCTTAACATAGTGACTTTGTGTGTCCTGTCCAGGGTTCCTAGTGCAAAGGTAGGGCGAAGAGTCTTTTACCATGTCTTGGCCAAACCTGGAAAAACTGAGTTCTGCTTTTCCTCTAAATGACAGCAATAAAAATCAGATATAAGGTAGATAAACTTGTACCTGCTCAAACTATTATCGTATAGACAGTTGCAACTGCCTGGGATTTGTCATGGTTTGGAGTTAATTTCCTTTAATAGTTAATCTGCAGGTGAATTGCTCCACCCGAATAATTAGTGTGGGAGATTAAGCACCACCATCCCCATCACCACCACCATCATCACCACCCACCATGTCTGCCACAACCACCAACAAAAGAGTGGCACCCCGTGAGCCACATTTTCTGAATCCACCATCTCTTTTTGCTGTTCCTTTCTCGCTCAGAGAAGGAGGAGATCTTCTAATGTCACAATTTAAAAGAATAATCATCCTTCAACAGCCTGCAACTGGTACTGGATTTCCTTTTGGTGAAAGGGAGCCTTGTCCTGACGTCTGCCTGCCATCATCGTCTTCCACTTACCTGAGCTTTACCAAATTATAGGAGAGATGGATGTGAGCTTCAAGATCGACTTTACATCTCCCTCAAGATACTTTACAGGTGGATGCCCTATGGAGTAGCAATGCTCTAGCATATTTTGATCACATAGACAATTCTACTGGAGACCGATGCTCTAGAACCTCTTCGACTTTAATTCCCAAAAGGTAGCTTTCTGACCTGAAATCGCTTCCTTTTCATAACTTGCATACTTGTGTTTCTGTACTGCAAATTACCCATAGATATTTTACCAGTCACTGCTCAGAGCACATGTATTTGGAAGGTCAAAGGCACTGGAGTCAGAAAGGTCTGAGTTAAACTTGTGTTTAGTAATTGACAGACACCTGACATGACATTTCAACTTACTCTACATATCTGAGTCCCAAATTTATTATCTGTAAAGTGGAGACAACGAAGTTTAACACATAACGTTTATGTGAGAATTACGGAAAATTAATTTGTAAAACCCTGGAGACATATATGCCCAGTTATACAAAAGCTAATTGTTTCCAATCCTGGCTCATGTGGAGATTCTTGTTAGAAGGAGAGAGAGAGGGAGGTGGAGAACAAGCGCCCTGAGGGTTATGTTTGTCTGAGAACTGTATTTAGCTACCACCGCTGCCGAAGCGTATTTCTCTCACTCTGTGGAAATTTTATTTCTCTTTGGATCCAAGCATGAAGCTTCACATTAATGTATATTGAATTCTATCCCACTAGGTTAATCCTATTACTTAAGCCTTTGAAGAACTTCCCAATCCTCACAGGAGTGGGGCTTTATGTGCCCCTTCACAATAACTAACGAGCCGATGATGGTCTTCTATTGCTGAGCCCAGTGAAGATGTAAACCTCAAGCAAGGTCACAGGTGTAGGTGCATCCTGGGTCAATGAAGCCCCGTCCTTCCTTGCCCCAGCTGAGAGCCCGCTGTCTTTATTCTGCACTCTGATCGCGCACATGGCAAACCAGATCCAAGCAACTTGCAACTTTTCCCGAGATTCCTCTTTCTAATGATAAATGATAGTTACGTCCCAGCAAACGTGGTGCTAATTTTTCATTACTATAACAGAATAGTGGTCCCCGAAGACGTCTACCTCCGAATCTCTGGAACCCATGGTTATGGTTCCTTGTGTAGTGAAAGGAACAAGGCAGATGTGACTGAGTGAAGGACTTGGGATGGGGCGACCATCTTGACTATCTAAGTGGTCAAAGATTCCCATAAGGTAAGAAGGAAGGAGAGAGACAGGGATTTGAAGAGGCCATACGGCTTTCTTCGGAGATGCAAGGACATGCCCCGAGCTGAGGGACACAGCGGGTGTCTGGGGGGGGGGGTGTAGTCAAGGACAGTGGCTCTCCCCTGGAGCCTCCAGAAACAGCTCAGCCCTGCCAACATCTTTGTTTTAGCCCCAGTGGAATATATTTTTGCATTCCTGACCTCTGGGACCGTAGGAGAACCCATCTGTGTTGTGCTTGTGAGAATGCATCTTGGACACAATGAGAAACTAATACAGATCTTGTGGCAAAGCTTCACTGCCCCGCGATCTGGTTTTGTTGGGACAGAGTCCTGCCTCACAGCCGCAGTTTGCTCGGGTGTTGGGGGGACCTTGCTACACATCGGTTCTGGGTCAGGGGCTTCTATTAGATTATTTCATTTATTTTCCACGACAAACGCATTGTTTTCCACAACAAGTCAGAATCACTATCCCAACTTTAAGAAATAAGAAGAAAAGTTTTGGAAAGTCAGCGATTTACTGATCGCTGCAAAGCCAGGGGCCCCAGGCACATTCTCTGCCCTCGGTGCATGGCGCTGGACCACCTTGCACACAGGTACCTCAAACAACCCACAGACCTGCCCGTTCTTTACCAGGAGGGTCAGGATGCGTTGCTCTGCCCCAAAGTATTTGAACGTGGTGTCATGTTATAAAACAAAGAGATTTCTCAACTGGAAAATGACATGATGTGATAAAAAATTAACGCACGAGGAGAAACAAGTTCAAGTTAGGGTCATTCACTTGACTTTTTGTGAGCCCCGATTCTAGTTCTACTTCTTTGTTATAAGGTGGTGACCCTGAAATTGCCCTACATATTTCCTACAGAAGTGCTGAGGCATTTTAGTGAGAAAAAGTATGTAGAAAGTTTTTATTTTATGAGATAATTTACATGTTTATCTCATTATTATTATAATTTAAGGAATTATGAGTATCTTTTTAATTCCCTATATGTACAGCCATTTCTAGGGGTGGGAGGCTCACAAATGTTACAGAGCAATGATAAAGATGGCAATATTTGTGTTTCCTAATTATCCACATTGAAAAATTAGTGCTACTTTGGAATTAATGAAATACTGGATTGCCCAATTAAGGTGAGTGTTAAATTCATCAAATGAGCATTGTCTGCGCACCAATGTTTCCCCAGTGAGCACAGGCGATTTCACTGGAATAGTTACACATATTAAACAAAATTTATAGCTACCTCTGCGATGTTTTTGCTAAAATTGATAGGAGAGAGCTTACCTAATTACAGGTATTATGACTTTTTCAACTTCTAACTGCCATGTATCCCAGGGCCACAGCCACCCCGGGTGCTGGGGGCACTGCCTCTGAATTTCAGCAGGAAAAGTCTTCTGTTTTTGTTTTTTGTTTTTTTTCTTTTTTAAATAGGAAGAAAATGTGAATTTTTTTTTTTTTTTGACCCGGTGGCTAACATCCTCAAGCAACTGGCAACTCTCTCCTGGGAGGAACTGAATGTTCTGTCCCTTGTGGTTTCAGCTCCTTTTTGAGCGAATCCCGCAGCCTGGGTGCGGGTGTGGCCCAAGGGGACCGAGCGGCTCCTGAGGATGCGAGGCGCGGATACTGGGAGAAGCCACTCCCGGCAGAATCTGAAATAATTCTAACGGGAGAGCCGCAGAATTGTTAGGGCAGGAAATAGCAGGAAAAGCGGGAAAATGGAAATTGTGTATTTTAAAAGAGAAGCATTTAGAACCGTTTGAAGGCCGCAGAGATGTCACTGGACTGCGAGGGGACCAGAGGAGTACAGCCCGGGAGCCGGCCGTGGGGCTGAGGCCCCGGAGCACCTGCAGCGCCCGCGGGTCTCGATGTGTTTGCCACCTGGGGGACTGCGGTCCTCGGGCTGCGTCCAGCGGCTGGGAGCAGGGGTGTCCCCATGAAGCCGGGTGGTAACCCTGACACCAGAAGGGGCGCTAGTGCCCAGCTAGGTCTTCCCACTAGAAATGCCACTGGTGTCCTGGGCGCTGACTTTGGGGTGGATGCACATTGTTTTATACTTCTTGGAGGAGAGGGAATCTGTCGGAGCGCAGAGGGTCTCCGGAGACATCTGTAGGACCCGGCGGGGGGGGGGGGGGGGGCGGGCTGGGGCAGCTGAGGGATCGAGGCCCTCTGCCCTTGGACTTTCCTGCCCATGCCGGACACTGGAGTCACTCCAGTCTTACCCGGTCAGTGACCTACAAACGTGCCCCTGCGTCTTCCTAATCATCTCAGCAAGTGTTTGCGGACCGTCAGCGCTGAGCCCCGGGCTGCATCGGGAGGCGGGCAGTCCCACGGGACAGCCGGGTGCCACACACTTGGGACTGTGAATCGAGCAAGCTCAGGGAAGAAGGCTTCGAGGACCGTCCTCTGGTGGCTGTCAGCTGCAGGGGCCTCTCCTCCTGGCGTCCCCTGGCTTCCCTGGTCCCTTTAGCCAAGAAAGTACACCTGGGCAGGAGGACTCCGAAGGAGGACCCAGAGCCCATTACTCCCACGAGCATCCCCGGGTCCGTGGACTCGTCGCTGCGGAAAGTCCACCTTGCACCCCGAGCGCCTACTGTGCGCCAGACCCGAGGACCGCCCGGAACAAGCGAAGGGCGCACGCGTTCTGGCCAGACCTGCGCCAACCTCTGGCCACCAGGTGCGGCTCGGTAGGACGCCTTGTTCGCGGGCCGGGCGATGCGCAACCTGCTCCGTCCGCTGGAAGCTGTCTGGCTTTCGCCCGTGGAGCCGATGGAAAGTGCCAGAGTGAGGTTGACCGCCTCTCCCCACACTGCTCCCTGGGGAAGTGGCCTTCCTGGAAGTCTGCAGTTTTATTTATTTATTTAAAAAGGCTTTTTATTTATTTATTTGAGAGAGAGAGAGAGAGAGCTCAAAAGCAGGGGGAGGGGCAAATTCCCCCCTGAGCAGGGAGCCCAACGTGGGGCTCGATCCCAGGCCCCCAGATAATGACCTGAGCTGAAGGCAGACACTGAATCCACTGAGCCACTCAGGTCCCACCAGTTGGGTACACAGTTGGCGCTCAAAGAGGTGCAGAAGCCCAGAGCGAGGGAGGCAGGGAGCCCCGTGGAACACCCCACGCTTTCAGCTTCCCCAGTGCGGGGAACCCTGGGTGAAGAAGACGTTGGTGAGTTCAGATGCCAGCACAGGTGTCGCAGGTATTCCAAGAGGTGACGGAGGACTGGTGCCTGAAGCTCAGGAGGCGGGCATCGCGAGCGTCACCCGTGGGCTCCTTCCAGCCCTGCTGACAGGTGCACACTTTCCCCGCGGGGCCAGCGGTGCCAGGACCCCGGCTCTTCCCGAGCGGCGTTGGGCCGTCATGTGCCCGGAGCCTCAGCCCAGGGCTCAGTGTGACAGTTCTCCCCCGAGGAAGGCTTCGGCAGGGGCGGGAGGACCCTGGACAGGGTCGGCGCTGAGGGCCGGGGTCTCCTGCTTCCTGGGGGACACGGCCCCGCGCTGGCCACAAGTGATCTCCGTGTGCCTCAGTTGCCCATTTCTTCCTTCTTCCTTCATCAACAGACGCCAAGCGAGCACGAGTATTTTAGGGTCTGCATCTGGTGCCATGACGCAAAAACAGTCGCAACGCTGGTGTGTTAGGGCTGGAGTGCCTGGGGTTTGCTCTGAGGCCTACTTGTCCTTTCCGTGTCCCCTAGGCTGTCCCTACCCTCCGGGCTGGCTGCTCCGGGTCCTTACGGGGTTGTACGGGGGCACAGGACTGTCTCCTCTAGCGCTGGGAGTACCTGGGGTCGCAAAACGGAAGACGGTGCTCAGGGCTCGTCCTCTGCCACCAAGGGTCAGACCCTGATTTCCCCGTTTTCACCTAATCTTCACGACCCCAGGAGGTGTTAGACCCACACTTGATTGGCTGGATGATCAGGGCTCAGGGAGGTGAAGTCACTGATTCGAGCTGGCGTTTATCAAAGGCCCTTCTATCTTTTATATAACGTTACATAATGTAATAAACCATGTCATCATAATAGGGTCACATCCCATCCTAACATACATGATAGGATCTACCATAAAGTAAATCCCAGCCCTTGCAATCCTGCGTAAAGAGACCGGTTTTGATTTCAGGGATAAAACAGATGGAAAGTGACAGAAATGGTGAAGAAGGAAGAGAACATTCTAGGGCATTTTAGGGGGAACTTGAGGCAGGAAGTGAGGGCTGTGCTTCTCGGATCAGCACGGAGATCCTGGGGGTCCGCAGAGTTGATCACAAAGCTGGGGGGCACGGGCAGGAGCAAGTGGCCTTGGGGACCTCCTTCTGGACCCTGTGGCCAGGCCCTTAATGCTGCCCGATTTCCCTGCCACACCTGGGGACCCGGAGTATCCCCAGCAGCCCCAGTATCCCCAGTATCCCCAGCAGCTCCAGCAGCCCCAGTAGCCCCAGCAGCCCCAGTAGCCCCAGTATCCCCAGCAGCCCCCAGTATCCCCAGTGGCCCCAGTATCCCCAGCAGCCCCAGTAGCCCCCAATATCCCCAGTATTCCCAGCATCCCCAGCAGCCCCAGTATCCCCAGTATCCCCAGCAGCTCCAGTATCCCCTCGCCTGGTGGCCTCTATTTCAGTGTCCTCCGGGCCGGGCCGACTTGCAGGGCCAGGACCCTCCCCCGCGCAGCGCGCCCGCCATCTCCTGTCCCCCACTCCATGGGTGCTCTCTGAGCGCCCTCCCTGCCGCCCCGCCCCTGTCTGTCCTCTGGGAACGCCAGCTTCCCAGCCGGCCTGCTCCGTGTGGGACAGGAGTGGCATGCGACAAGGGACAGTGGGTGGACACAGGTGGGGGTGGAGGCTGTCCCGCACCCACCCGTCCCCCGGTTCCGCTCTCCGCCCTTGCACACCTCACTTTCTGATCCGGGACTCCCTTGGCTGGCTCAGCCCGGGGAGGCACTGACTCCTCCTGGCCCCACTGGAAGGTTCTAGCTATGGCTTCTCCGCTCCCCCAGCAGCTCCTCCCTCCCCCTCCTTCAGGGAAACCAGGTCAGGTTCTCCACCTGCTGTTGGAGGATGGCCTGGGGGCCTTGGACGTGCCCGGTGTCACTCATGCCCCAGCATCATGCCCTGGGACTGGCCTGTGTCGTGGTGCGTAGCTGGACGCCCCATGAGTGCCCGGCCGGATTGCTTTGCCTGAAGCGCCCATCGATGGGCATCCAGCCTGTTGGTGGCGCGCGGCTCCTGGAACTGGGACGAGCCGCTGTGAGCGTTCTCGCTCATTGTCCTTCGTGCACAGACATTTCTACGGGGTGTAGAGGTGAGAGTTGGGTTTGGAGATCACGGGGTGTGCGTGCTCCACACTCAGGTGACTCTGCTGAGGAGTCTGCAGAGAGTTCCTCTGCAGCAGTGCGTGGGGACGGGTGTTGCGGCCTGTGATCCCCACACACGGTCCCGTTGCGCATCGAATTCCTAAAGAAGCAGAACATTTTGCGTCGTGCTGAGCCTGCGCCTGAGGGCGGTTCGCGGTGACACCCTCGCCTGAGCTGACCAGCGTCAGGCTGTGTTTCCATCTTTTTCCTGTGGGTTTCTGGGAGCGCCGCCACACAGCCTCCCTTGGCTAGCTAGGCTGTGGAAGGGCGACCGGTGCCTCTGTGATGCAGGATCACGCAACTGCTTATTCCTTTTCATTACTGGTGGGGGTTTGTTTTATTTTATTTTATTTTTTTACTCTTTTTTTTTTAAAGATTTTATTTATTTCTTTGCAAGAGAGAGAGAAAGTAAGCGTGCAAGCAGGAGGAGGGAGAGAGAGAGAATCTCAAGCAGACAGCTGCTGAGCATGGAGCCCCGTGTGGGGCTCGAGCTCACAACCCTGAGATCACGGCCTGAGCCGGAATCAAGAGTCCGAAGCCCACCCGACTGAGTCACCCGGGTGCTCCTCTTTTGCCTCCTTACCTGTGCTGTCCTATCACCTACGAATGACACGCTTCTGCCTGTCTCGGTAGGGTCTCTATCTCATCTCATTCCCCTGCCCTCTGCCGGGGCCGAGGGCTCCCCCCCACCATTACCCATATCTGAAGAAAGTTAATATTTTCTCACAAGGCATGATGTTCATACGTTTTTAATGTAACGTTTACAGAGGAAGGTGTTCGAACTCCCAGGACGGTTGTGCATTTCCCTGTTTCCCATTTTGGGTATGTCCAGTTCTGCCCCGTATGATTTTCAGTGATGTGTTAAGTGCATACAAATGCAGCATTATTTTAAATTTCCGATAACTTCATAGTTTTCTTTCTTTTTTTATTAAACATTTTATTTATTTATTTTTATTTTTATTTTTTCAAGACTTATTTATTTATTCATGAGAGATACACAGAGAGAGAGGGAGAGGCAGAGACACGGGCAGAGGGAGAAGCAGGCTCGATGCAGGGAGCCCGATGTGGGACTCGATCCCGGGACCCGGGGTCACGCCCTGGGCTGAAGTGGCGCTAAAGGGCTGAGCCACCTGGGCTGCCCGCTTCATTAGTTTTCATGGGTAGAAAGCATGGCACTAACTCTGCAACACGTTCGCCCTATGGTCACCTCTATCCCGTGGTCACACCTACTCCCCTGGGGCAGCTGTTTGCACAACACACGGTTCATACTCTAATGCTTTACGAGTGTCTCTTAAAACAGCAAGTAGCTTGATGCTTTAAAGTCCAATTGTCTTAAAAAAATCAAATCAAATCATTTTTCCTTAGAGTGCTTGCTGTACTTATATTAATTGCAATCATTGAATTTTGGGGTTTAAATATATAATTTAGCTTTCTGTTTGCCCTATCTCTGCTATGTTTATTTGTGCCCCTCCTTCCATACAACCTTTTTTCATTGCTTCTTTTAATTTTTCTATTTTCCTCTGCTTTACTTTGGCTATTTACTCTGTTATTATTCCTTAATAGTTACTTTGAGATTGAGTACATACCATCTGCTCATGAGTATTTATTTTATTTGACATTTTAACCCATTTACTGGAATAGTTCATTGTGCTCCCTCCTTGTGTATTTTAATCCTACGTATTATATAATAAGTTGAATATAATCATGTTATTATTTACTATGTGGTATGTAATAATAAATGGGGCATGAAATTATTGCTCTTGTTTTACAAAGAAGTGTTCATTTATATTTGTCCACATGTGGATTGTTTTTACCGTCCTCATGTCTCTTCTATCTGAATTGTATCACTCAGCATTTTCAGTTTACGTTTAGAATATCCTGCCCTTTACGAATTGTTTTCCTGCAGATTTGGTGACAAGTTCTCTTAATTTGTGACTGAAAAGTTTTTACTTCGTTTTCCTTTTCAAATCAGTTTTCAGTAGGTATAGAATTCTAAACTGGTTGTTTCATTTTCCCAGCATTGTAAATGTAAGTTTCCGTTCTTTTTGCTGTGCAGGATTCCATTGTTTCTGAGAAAATCAACTGTCAGTCCAATTTTTACTTTTTTGTTTGACAACTTCTGTAATTTATGTTTGCCTTTGTTTTTCAGTGTTTTCATGACTAATCTAGATTCTACCCCCATCCCCACCACCGCCACACACATCCTTCATCATTTTTTCTTAAGGCTTTTTGAGATTTTGACTTAATATAGTTCATCAGTTCTAGAACGTTCTTAGTCTTTATCTCTTCAGATGTTGCTTTCATCCAGTTCTCTCTTCTACTCCTGCAACTCAAATTATTTAGTCCTGCTCATGGAATTCTGTAGCTCTCTTATGTCCTTTTATGTATTTTCCCTACTTTTATCTTTCTGTGCTTCATTCTGAATATTTTCTTTTGACCGATGATGTAGTTTGCTGATTTTCTCTCCGTGTGTGTTAAACCCATGTAATCTATCTTCAAGTTTTGCTATTAGTTCCATAAGTTTTATTAGGTTCTTTTATGTCATTTCCAGTTCTATGCTAATATCCTCAATAGACTCTTTCTGATCCCATTAAAAAGTATGAAAAATGGTTATTTAAAAATCTTTAGCTAATAACTCTTATTTATGAGTTCCAATATGTACCTTTCTATGGTTTGTTTCCTTTGAGTCTCATTTGAGCTTTGTGGTTATTTTTAACTGTGTTCCATAAATCGCGCATTTGAAAAATTATTTGTGAAATATAATTTGGAGCCTAGGAGGATGTTCTGATTTTTCAAAGAGAATCTGCTTTGCTTTCACCAGCTACCCGATAGAATGGCGATTGGTGTCACCGCAGGAAGCAAGATCATTCGAAGTTAATTTCTTACCCTGTGAGGACCCGTCCCCCCTGGTTCCTGTTCAGAGGGTGGGATGTGTGTAGGGACGTTGCACTGCAGAGCCTCAACCATTCACGCCTTTCTCTACGGACACTTACAGTTGTGAAATCACCCTGAGATGCCTTTCCTCTCAGACGCCCCGAAGGCACAGGGAAAACCAACTCCGAATGCAGGACTGAGAATCCTGGGCTGCTCTTTCTCCTGCACTTAAAGGGCCTTATTTTTGCCAGCAGCTCTGAAAGTCCTCCCCAGAGCAGCAGATCTCAACCACCCGGTCTACCATTACCTGAAGCACATGCAAGTCTATTTTGTGTGATTATTCATCTACCTACCTGGCCCACCGAGTCCATGGTGTGTCCTGGAGACACCACGTCTTCTTCACGCTTGCGTCCAGCGTCAAGCATGATTCCTGGGACTTGGTGGGCATTCCACAAATGTGTACAGAAAGTGATGCAAACAAGCAAAGGACAAAGGTGAGGAAAGTCATCAGGCTTTTTCCAGGAGACTCACAGGCCATTATTCTTACAATAATTCAAAGTGAATATAGTTCCTTTTCCTGGGTAACGCCAGAGAAGCTGCCCCCTGGAAGCAGATTCTCCGTTGCCTTGCAGCACAGAGCTACAAGTCTCTGCGTGTCCGTCTTTGGAGACCTCCCTGATCCTCAGAGCTTACTTGTCGTCAGTCGATGGCCCAAGGTTTGAGATTTATGTCACATCCGTAATTAGTGCTGTAAAGAAGACAAATGTCTAAAACCTGAGAATACGTTTCATTTGCACATGATTCTGTCCTTGGAAGATGTTAATAATATTTTTTGCAAGCCTTTAAGAATAGAGTGAAGCACGTCAAAATCATTGAGAAAATGGTCTTGCTTCGCCATCCGGGTGAGAAAATTAAATAGATGTCGTTTAATGGATCTCACTTCATAGGTGAAGAGAAAAAGTATCTGACTCCTTTTTCTATTAAAGTATCATAATTTTCCTGCTATTCGTTTAGCAGGTGTTAAACTTTTTTCTCATAATAAGTCTTTTTTGATTTACTTCTTCTATTTCGTGGTGTCATTCCCTCTTCAAGACCTGCGAGTGTTTGCAATACCCTGTGGCAAAGGAAAGTTCACTCGATAAGCAATAGTGGTTAAAAGCCTACAGTTGGAGTTGCTGAAATAAGGTTTGAGTTTGTGTTTTAATCAATATGGAGGGTACGGGTAACGCGGTTATGTGTGCAACATCCCGGACTTAATCAGTGAGTTAAAATGGTTCTGCTCTTTTACAACCATAATTCAAAAAACACCCTAAGGTCTTTAAAGATTCTAAGACTTGAAGCTCATAAACTTTTCATTTTCTGGAATCAAGAGATGCCTCCAGCACACTTTGACTGATAGATTTCTACATTTCAAGTACCCATTCGGCAGCGAAGTCCCTCCTGGCCATCAGGCTCCCCCACCGTAGCCCTGCCAGGTGTGAGGGAAGAAGTGGCCTCGAGTGTTAGGGGCGGAGGAGCGGAGACTTTAACTGTTTCCTACCAGCGCCTCACCCAGACCCTCGCCGATGCCACGGCCACAAAGGTGGGAGCACATGGCTCGTCTGTCGAGCAGGTGTGTGTGACATGCATCCCCCTGCCCGCGGAGGAGCTGGGCCCCCCGGCTGGCGGTGGCTGCTCAAGCTCAAGGACAAACCGGGCGCGGCCACCGAGGCCGGGAGGCGGAGACCAAGCCTGGGGCCAGGGGCTGGAGGACCACGGCTGAGGCGGGCCTGGGACACGGCCCGAGAGCGACGGGGCGAGGAACGTGAGGCCCTGGGGTCCGGCCTGCATTTTAAAAGGCGCCTCTGCAGTGAGGAGGCTTCGTGGCAGGAATGGGGCCACGGCCGGGGCCTGGGCGGGGTCCACGGTGCTTTGGGCTGCACTGCCCGGGGAGACGCGTGACCTCATGGGTCAGCTTGGCCGGACCGGCACCCAGGTATCTGGCTGGGTGTTATTCCAGACGCTTCTGGGAAAGGGAAGCACAGTTCAGCCAACGGACTTTGAGTAAAGCACGCGAGCCTCCAGCACATGGGTGGGGCTCCTCCAGTCACCAGGCCTCGGAGGAGTAACTGAGGCCTTGGGGGGGCGGTGGCTGCCTCGGACTCAGGCTACGACGTCAGCTGTCCTGGGCCTGCAGCCTGCCGCTCCGCCCCGCCTGCAGCTGTGGCCTGGCTCCCAGGCCAGGTCGCTCCCCCTCCATCTCCCCCTCCATCTCTCTCCCTCCATCTCTCTCTCCATCTCTCTCCCTCCATCTTCCCCTCTGTCTCTCTCCCTCTATATCTCCCTCCATCTCTCCCCCTCCATCTCTCCCCCTCCATCTCCCCCTCCCTCCCTCCCCCGCCCTCTCTCTCTCTCTCTCACACACACACACACACACACACACGCACGCACGCACGCACTACTGGTTCCGTGTGCCTGTCTGATACAAAGGATTGCAGCCATGCAGAGAAAGATGACATGCTCAAGAGCTTGGGGGTTAGACCCACACGTATCGCATGACACCGAAAGCAAGCTGGGCCCATGCTCGGGGTAGAGGAGGACTCAGTGAGCCTCCCCGAGGACAGTCTTGAGGTGGTGGTGCGTGGGCTGGTGAGGGCTGGTTGGGGCGACCTTCAGTGGGAGTGGCCAGGGGGTCAGTGGGGGCGGCTGGGGGTGGATGGGGACGGGTGGGCATGGGAGGGAGTTGCCGAGCATCGCTGGGGTAGTCGGGGTTTGAGGAGGTGTGGCCGGGCTCCCGGAGTTTGAAACGTCCACCACTCCCCGCGGAAGTGCAGATGCTGCACGGCCGATGCTCACATGGGAAGGCATCCCTGGGACTTGGGGGGCACTTGGGATTTTACTGCCACCCAGACAGTAACCATGGTCCTGCGGGAGGACGTGGTCAGGACATAGCGTGGCAGGGGTGGGGGGCGGCATCCAGGACTGGGTGTCTACACTTGGGGCTGCAGACTCGGGGACACCGGCTCAGAGCGCTCGGGCCAGACCGTGAGGAGAGGCCAGGAGGCAGGATGCTGTGCTGCTCCTCCCAGGAGGCCACACTTCCTGCCTCCTCCCCCCTGCTCCTGCCGCCTCCTTCTTCTCTCCTCCCTCCTGCCCCTCTGTCCTCCTCCCCCTTTCCTCCTCCTCCTCCATCCTCTCTCCTCCACTCATCCCTCCTCCCTCCTGCCTCCTCCCTCCTCCTTCCTCCCTCCTCACTCTTGCCCCCGTCCTCCTCCCCTCCTCCCCTCCTTTCCTCCTCCCTCCTCAGTCCTCCTTCCTCCCTCCTGCTTCCTGCCTCCTCCCTCCTGCCTCCTGCCTCCTTTCTTAAACCATGAGGTTTAAGGTCATCTTCAGTCACGGGAACATGATGCCCCGGGGATTATGCGAAGCCGACACGGCACTAGTATCTCCAGGGCTGCGTGGACTTTCCCCAGCGTTGGCTGCCGGGGAGCATCGCGCGAAGCTGCAGAGCCGCGGCCACCTCTTGTTCCGGCGACGCTTGGCACAGCACGTCCCGTCCTCCTTCCAGCAGACAGAAGTGCTCCCTGCGGGCAGGACCTGCCACAAGGCCGAGGCCAGCTCAGCAGGTTGTACTGAGCAGGTTGTGGAGCTTTTGAACTCCAGTCGTTTCACTCCTGAACACGGGTGTTCACAAGGTTAATAGAGCCTTAAAAATGATGCTGAAGCTCTGACCTATTAAATTTATCACATCCATATTAAGAACAATGTAATTCCAGCTCTTTTTTTTTTTTTTTTAAAGATCTGTTTTTTTAAAAAAAGATACTTTATGTATTTGTGAGAGATGCAGAGAGAGGCAGAGATCCAGGCAGAGGGAGAAGCAGGCTCCATGCAGGACTCGATTCCAGGACCCAGGGTCACGGCCTGAGCCTAACTAAGGCAGACACTCAACTGCTGAGCCCCCCAGGCATCCCCATAATTCCAGCTTTTAAGACAAAAGTCACTTCATAATCCCCCTCTCCGTTTTTGTTTTCACTTTTCTTTTTTTCCTGTGTGTATGTAGCAGTTTTGCATGTTTAGACCCACAGAGAGTTTCCATTCTGCGCTTTCCTTTGGTTACTCTGTTTTTTTCCTAAGATTTTATGTATGTAGGTAGGTGTGTAGGTATGTATGTATTTATTTCCTTGAGAGAGAAAGAGGGGGTGCAGAGAGGGAGGGACAAGCAGACTCCCTACCGAGTGTGGAAGCCTAGGGGGCCTGGGGATGAGGTTTGGACCTTGAACCCAAGACTCAGATCACAGCCTGACCTGAAACCAAGCCTCTCAGGTGCCCTCCTTTGGTTACTTGACATTAACAGAATTATTTTCTCATGCTAATTCATAGTCTTTAAGATCATTAACAGCTACATCCTATGGTATCAGGCCAATAAACCACAATTTGTTTTATATAGTTAAATAGTACTCTAGGTTCTGGACATTTCCTTGATTTCCAATTTTTTTTATTAACACATAATACCAAATAAAACAATTATTTTTATTTTTTAATTTTTTATAAGTTTTCTTTTCTTTGCCTTTTTTTTTTTTTTTTTTTAAGATTTTTGGTATCTTTGTTATCATGCACTCCCAGGAGTGACATTCCTGGCTCTGAACACTTTCTTGGGCTCTTGAAATCTATGCCAACCTGCTTTTCTGAGACAGATATTTCAATTTACAGTCCCAATCTATGTGCTAGAAGGTATGTTATTAAACCGTCAACAATTACCATTATTACAGATTTTGCTATTTCACTTCAATACTTTTGAGTTTGAATATTTTTTCCGATTCTTTTTAAATTTTTTTAAAATTTTTTTATTTATTTATGTTAGTCAGAGAGAGAGAGAGAGAGAGGCAGAGACACAGGCAGAGGGAGAAGCAGGCTCCGCATGCACCAGGAGCCCGACGCGGGACCCGATCCCGGGTCTCCAGGATCGCGCCCTGGGCCAAAGGCAGGTGTTAAACCGCTGCGCCACCCAGGGATCCCCTTTTTCCTATTCTTTTTTTAAAAAAAGATTTTATTTATTTCTTAGGGAGAGGGAGAGAGAGGGTGAAGGGAGGGGCAGAGGGAGAAAGAAGTGGACAGACGCCCCACTGAACACAGAGCCCCATGCAGGTCTGGATCCTGCAACCCTGAGACCATGACCTGAGCTGAAATCAAGAGTCACACACTCAACTGACGGAGCCACCCAAGTGCCCTGCTTTTTCTCTTTTTCTTTCTATTCTTTAAGGTATATTTTGATATTGCCATTATTGCTTTTACTGGTAATGGTGATAGTGTGGGATGTACAAGCGGCATGCCTCCTCGTGACCCGAACTTCTTGGGGTTCCTGACACTGGTCCATACAAGCTGTTCCAGGCGAGCCTTTGCCTCTGTTATAGACATTCCTGTAATCGTGCAGATGTTTAATTGTTCTGTGCAATCAAATGTGTTTATCAATTTATCGATCTACCAATCAAAAGGCAGACACCCTTCTAGTTACTCGCGCAGACGGAGTGGAACCGTGAATTGTTAACAGGGCAGACAATGTCAACCACAGACGGGGCGAGCAGACGCTCAGTTATCCGGGAGGCAGCGTCCACAGGACAGAGGAGCCGGGAGGGCTGGTCAGCTGGTGCCTCGTCTCTGAGCCCTGAGGAGGTGACCTGAGCTGCAACCTCAACCCTCCAGAGAAGCAGCTGTGGCCGGAGCGAGGGCGTGTTGCCGACGGGAAGCAGGAGGGACAGAACAAGAAGGAGCCGGTCACTTCTCCACCAGCCTGGCCCCAACCTTGCAGAGCAGGACATCAGAGGGTGTGCTTGGAAGCCAGAGAGACAACAGTTTATTCATTTATTTTTAATTTTTAAAAATATTTTATTGATTGATTGATAGATTGATTGATAACAGGGAGGCGGGGGGCAGGGGGACAAGCAAACTCCCTGCCTAGCACAGAGCCAGATGCAGGTCTGGATCCCAGGACCCTGAGATCATGACTTGAGCCAAAGTCAAGAGTGGGATGAGTAAGCCCCTGAGCCGCCCAGGGCCCTGGAGATAACAGACAACAGTTTAATATCTGTTGTAACAAGTGCTGGAAGAGGTTGCGCTCCTGACAAAACACATCCCACGTGTGCCCCTCATTCTCCACGGGGAGACACAGATGGGTGTGCGGTGGGCATGCTCATACCTTTCTTTACATACAAAGGATTTGATGTTACTGATATAAGAGAAAAATCACTGTGTGTCTCCATCTGTTGGAGAATTTGGAATTTATTTATCTTGGATCAATTCTCCACCTTTGATTGAGCTTCAGAAGAGATATCAACGGGGTACCTAGCAGCCGAACGTATTTTTTATTTTCTACACGGGGATCTACCTATGAGCCCACATTTTATGCCTTTCATTACGAACAGAACTGGAGACAGTATGATGCATACATTGAGCTGATAAGCATGTTCCTATTACATTCACATTCTTGTGGAGTTTCAGGTGAACACTCAGGCCTCCGAAGCACTGTGGGCAACTGGAAATGAAATCACAATTTGAGGATTTGGGGATTTGAGGAATTAGCTAATTTCTGTCCCCCCCCCCCAAACATAAATATCAGTAGAATGACATATTACCAAGTCAATCATGGGAGCACCACGTCATTTAGAGACTCCAGCAAATCCTGTTTTGGGCATCAATATTCTTTCTTATGGTTGCTAGTAAGATTGGACTGTAGGAGCTTTTAGTTTCAGCTACCACATGTGAAGAGCTTTGTCACCGTTCTTACAGCAAGACAAAAAGGGAACAAGCTAAAAATCATCACCTTTCTTGGGCCATCAGAGAAGTGAGGTCCCAGGGCAAACCAACAGGCCTCAATGTGGAAAGCTCAGCAAATGCAGAGAATCACACCTACGATGGTCTTTGCAAGGCCCTGAATTGCCAGGAGCACTTAAATTTTAGGACGCCTCCGGCCTCTCACCAGAGTTAGAATACAGGACTCTGAGAGGCCACACACTTGCCCCGTTTCCACCTCTGGGGACCCCACAAGCTCTTAGGGTGAAGAGCCAAGAAAAACCCTCCTATTTCCAGAGGAAGGGGCTGGGCAGGGATATGAACATTTCAGAATATTTGCAGAGTGTTCTCCATAAGGAAGCCACACTCCTGGGGGGCTGAGGGGGGTACCTTTGGGCTTTATCTGACCTTGGGGAAGAGAAATCTCCCAAATCCCACCACCTTTAGCTTTCCCGACTCATCTAAGGTGGGCAAAAAAGGTGAGAAGCATATTTAATCACCACTGAGGGACACGACTCCACTAAAGACTGAGATTTAATCATCAGGAGCTAGGATGTCCGCACCCCAGCACCCTGCCACCTCATCAGCAGTCAGGGCTGAGAGCGGGACAAGGCTCAGACCCCATTTCAGAAGGAATGTTTAAGGAAACCCAGAGACAACAGAGAGATCTGAAGAATTCTCAAGGAAATTCATGTCTCCGTTACTTACAGCTTCCACAAATATCAAACACAGCTCTACTCATGGCCAGATTAATGTGCCTTTCATACTAATGAGCTATTTACCTCACTTCTTACTTCCTGACACATCACATCTGGGTCTCGGCAGAAAGTTGCAAGGCGTACTGAAAGACAAGATAAAACCAAGTCTGAAAAGAGAAAGCAACTGGACTGAGATCCAATGCGCAGTCTGGAATTATCAGACAATTTAAATTACTTTGATTAATATGCACAGGATTTATATATGAGAAGTTATAAAACTCTGAGGAAAGAAATCAAAGACATAAATGGAGAGAGTCTGTGTTGTAGACTGGAAAATTCAGTATTGCTAAGATGTCAGTTCTTCTCAACCTTTTCTGGAGATTGAACACAATCCCAATTGAAATCTCAGCAAGCTATTCTTTAGATATTGGCATATTAGTTCTACGGTCTCCGTGATGAAAGCCCCTGAAAAGCCAAAGAAATACTGAACTAGAACCCAGTTGGAGAACCCAGTTGGACGCTCTCCCACTTCAAGAGCTCCAATAAAGCTACAGTCATCAAGATGGCTTGGTATTGGTGGAGACTAAAGACACATAAATCATCAAATCCAGAGAGAAACCAGCTACAGACCCACACAAATATCATCAACTGATTTTTGATAAAGAAACAGGGCAATTCAATGATGAAAACACGGACTTTTCAACAGATGGTGCTTGCACCACTGGACGTCCACATGGGGAAATAATATCTATCAATAGATTTTCTACCTCACAGAAGTTAACTCAGAATGGTCTGACACCTAGATTTTAAAAAAGCGACCCTGTAAAGCTTCTAAGACAAAAATGGTCGAAATTCTACATGACCTAGCTTTTGGTAATGAGTTTTTACATACAATCCCGAGTACGGTAGATGAAGGAAAGCAGCTAATAACTAGACTATATTAAAATTTAAAAACATCTGCTGTTTTTAAGACACTGTTGAGAGATCAAAAGACAGGCTGTAGACCTGGAGAAAATATTTACAGCATACATATCTGCAAAGGCCATGTTGCCAAAATATACAAAGAACTACAGAAACACAACAAGAAGGGGGAAAAAATGCCTGATTAAAAAATGGGTAAAAACCAGGGACCTCAGCAAAGCACATATCCCGATGGCAAATCAGCATATGTACTTAGTCTCATCATGATTTGCTGTCGAGGAATTCTAAATAGGAGACCTCTAAATAGGTAGGAGACCTCTACACCCTATGAGAAGGACTAAATGCAAAACACGGACAACGTCGAAGGCTCGCGAAGATGTGGAGACACAGGACCATTAGTCGCTGTGGTGGGAATGCCCACGGTGCAGCCACGTTGTGAGACAGTCTGGTAACCTCGCGCGAAGCCAATCGTAGTCTCACGGAATGACTCAGCAGTCTGTTGACCAGCTGCTCAATCCCAATGAATCGATCTGGAAATTTGCATTCACACAAATACCCGGACGGATGTTTATAGCAGCTCCAGCTATGGTTGCCAAATCTAGACGCTCCCAAGCTGCCCTTCAGTAGGTGAATGGATGAGCACACTCCGTGCATTGATACAGTGGGGCGTTATGATACAGTCGGCACTGAGAAAACATGAACTATGAAGCCATAAAAATCCGTGGAGGAAAGAGTGTCTATCTCTGAGAGGAAGTGTGAGAGCTACACGTTGTATGATTCCCGTTACAGAACATGCCGGGAAAGGCACAGCTGTGGGTGCAGCAGAGCGCTTGGCGATTACAGGGGTCCAGGAGGACAGAGGGAATGGAGTGAAGGGAGGGAATACGGGGGAATTCGGGGGAAGCTAAACCATTCTGGGTGAAAATGTGAAGATGACAGGCATCTGACAAAAGCCACAGAACTTTATGGCATAAAGACTGAAGCGTGGTGCATGAATATTAAAAAGAAATAATGTAGGAGGTTGGGGACCCAGGGGGGACGCAGGCTGGGAGAAGTGGATCTAACTGAGTTACAGATGCGCGAAAGGATGTCAGGGGAGCGCTGGGGGGACCAGGCCAGTAAGATGTGAGTGACTTTGGCAATGAATGGGGTCCGTGAGCCTAGTGGCACAAGGAAGCGCTCCGGGGGACGGCAGCACTTCCATGGGCCCGGGGCCAGGCATTCTGAGACTGCCACACTAGTGCCCAGATGGAACAATCCAGAAACGGCGGCCGCGGGTAGAGCCAGGGCTCTCTCTCCTGGGGTAGGACTGTGCGGGTAAGCCACGGAGGAAGCTAGAGTGATCTGCCTAGTAACAGTCTCAGGGGAGCTGTGGTTACCTTCACGTCCGGACACAGGGCTGGAGAACAACTCATATAGACGCGGGTATTTTTTTTGCTCTGACTAGTGAGGGGGCATAAAAGGAAAAGCATCCCCCTAACAGGAAGGGCCCTTAGGACTCAAACCTTGGTTCGTAGCATCAGTGGCCAATAATACGAACCAGGGCTCCTTGGAGAAGTGACTGGTTTGTGACAGACGCGAACAAGATGAGCCTGGAGCGACGTGCAGCGCCAGGAAGAAAGGGAGGCCTCAAACGCGTGCATGCACGTGTGCACACGGAGCATCCACGCCATGTGCCTGCACATACACGGCACGCACATGGTGATGTGCACACAAACACGCTCACACCTAAGCACGTGTGCGCACACGCACCCACATCATGCTGTCGGGGGGCAGGGTGCATGTCAAACAGGCGCAGAAACCCACTGTTGGTTCTCAACATCCACAATTGGGCCAATCTTGGCATCAAAATATATAAAATAGTTTTGGGTTGTAAGTCAAGGTATAAGATAAACAGGTTTGAGTCCACGGTGATATAAATAGAGGGTTGGGTGCATTCATAACTGAGGAGACTAGACGATGCGTCCTGGCAGAAGAATTCCAGATGCTCCGGTGGACGCTGGATCTGCTCCCGAGGGCGGACACTCCCCGAGGGCCTCCCCTCAAAGCCCACCAGCTGGAAAATGGGGGAAAAGTCACTTCTCGGTGGAGAAACCTGACCAGTGAACCCAGGCGGGCCACCAAGAGCAGCACCTCCAGGCTTGAGGCATGTTGGACCCGTGTACCCGATGTGACGTGATGGACATGACCCTCCGCCTCTGTGGCCTTCTTCCCAATGGCCCTTCCCCCGGTCTCAGCAGGAGAGAATTCTCAGACATACTTGACCCCTCGAAACTGGTCAAGGTCATTCTAAGAAGAAAGAAAAGCATGAAAACAAGGGAAGTCTGAGAAAACGCCACAGCCAAGGGGATCCTGAGGAGGTGTGACGGCCACGTGCAGCGTGGGCTCTGACATGTTCGCAGCAGAAAACGGGCATTAGGCAAAACGCAGAAAGTCTCAGTAAACCGTGGACTCTCATTCGTTCAATCCCATTAATGGCAAAATATTCCATTAATTGTGAAAAACGTATAATACTAAGTTAAGATGGGGACGGTGGAGGGAACAGGGTGACGTGTATGGGAACGCTGCACTAATTTCTCGAGTTTTCCGTAAACCCACCACAGATCTAAAGGAAATAAAGTCTATTAAAGAAGACTGCAGAGAGCATCCACACACACATATCTCTGTGGGGTTGGTTTCTTTGGGTTATGTTCCTGGAGGTGATGCTCCTCTGTGTAAAGATTTGCTCCTCATTAGTCTGGATATGGTCCTAAAATATAGCTTGATTGCTTTGCAGAGAAGTGTCGGCAACTGTTTGTAGTCCCAGGAGGCGTCCGTTAGATGCCCCGATTCCACGCCATCACCCATCCTGGGTATTGTTCCTTTAAAACATAAGTTTTCTAGGTCCAAGTCCCTGCTCTGCTGTGTCAGGTACACTTGGACCCAAGCTCGAGCTTGCTGATAAACCCTCGTGCGCTTGCAAAAAAAAAAACAAGCAAAATAAAACAAAACATAAACAAAAAACAAACAAAATAAAAAACATAAACCCTTGTGCACTTGCAAAAAAACAAAACAAAACAAACAAAATAAAAACATAAACACTCGTGTGCTTGCAAAAAAAAGCTTTCTAAATAATAATATTTCACTAAAATATTATTTATGTGGCTGAACATCTTTCCACCTTAGCACTTGACATCACCTCTGAAAATTTAAATTTACGGGACAATATACTCATTTCCAAGCCCACTCTCCTCAACCTCCCCTATTCATGAATTTATTCTTTTTACCATTAAAGCTGTTCTTGTCGTCAGTGCTCCTCACATAGTCTCACCCACTAAACTACCCAGAAGAAACCGCCCTTCCAGAGTTCACGGCCCCGTCCCAGGGTCACTGCTCATCCCTGGGTCAGGGACACTGGCTCCTCCAAGGACACCAGCTACGTGACACGGTCTTTGCTTCCAGTCGGTACACATTCTTTCAGAGATTATAGGGACATGGGGACCTCCGACATGTAACACGTGCTCTTAATTGAGATTTTTTATTAATGGACTTATTTGTAAAAAAAAAAATCCACAATATTTATCCTTATAAGGAACTTCCATAGAAACGAGGTTGTGCTCGGTCACAGAAGGGAAACCCGGTCCTGCGGTTCGCTTCCTAGGAGTGCTCCAGGAGAGGTCCCCGACCGGACTGATGTGAGCACCGAGGCTTATCAGGCTGCGGCTCCTGGGGCAGAAGTCCACGGTGAGGCCCGGGGCCACGCTGAGGTGGGACCTGCTCCGCCTTTCCCTCTGTTACTAACCACCACTGGTGACGGTATTTAAATTCTAGAATTGGGGCACCTTGAGAACACCATGGGTCTTGCAGGGCCCTTGATTCAGATCTACATTCCCTCCCCCAAATCTCGGGGCCACACGTGTGTTAGGCCTCAGAACTTACTACCCGTTAGTTGGAACTCAGTCTGAGCATTTCAGACTTAGGGTGTGGGACGGGACACGGGTTTGGAGTGACATACCCAGACCCTGTGAATCGATGAGTTCGTATCTGATGCCAACTTTTAAAAGGTAATAATCTCACATCTTCTAGTGGAAAAAATGGTGAATTCAGTGTAAGTTTGTGTAGAATAGATGACATGTAGTTCTCCCAGGGAACCCCTGAGCCCGCGACCTGCCCTCGCGTGGTTGGCGAGCTCAGCCCTCGCGCTGGCTCCACGCCTGTCCTTCAACTGAGCGTCCGTCTCCGTGTTCCAAGAAGTGCACTCACCAGGCCGCTGAGAGACAGGACAGAGGAGAGGGACCCTCATTGCGCCTCTCACTGAGGAGCCCTAGAGCTGCTCCCGCTCGGCCAGGGCCCCGCACCGCACGGCGGCCAAGCACCCCGTAGTCTACCCGTGGCTGTGAGCCAAGCAGGGCCCCTCCTGTGCTGCTCGCCTGGTAGGGCCTACAGATCCGGAGCGCTGCACCGAGTGGAGTCCTTTCCCTTCTGTGGTTCTCATTCTCAGTAGCTTTTTTTTTTTTTTTTTCACTTGGGGCAAAATACCTAAGCCTGTTTCTTCCTGTAAAACTGAGCAAGTGATCACGGACACTTTGGGTACTGAAATGCGTTCAGCTCACTGGAATTTTAGTGGGGACGTCACAAGTATTAGTTCTGTATCTCTGACCATTTTTTCGTTTTTAAAGATTTTTATTTATTTATTTGAGAGAGAGAGAAAGAGAGAGAGAGAGAGAGGATGAACAGAGTAGGGGATCAGAGGGAGAGGGAGAAGCAGGCTCCCTGATGATCAAGAAGCCCGATGTGAGGCTCGATCCCAGGACCCTGGGATCATGACCTGAGCTGAAGGCAGATGCTTAACCGACTGAGCCACTCGGGTGCCCCTCTGACACCTTCTTTAAACAAGGTCCTGCCTTTTTTAATTTCATAGCATTAATTAATAAGTATAATTAATTACTGATTTATTCTCCTCCTTGGATATTGGACTTTACATTTCAGGAGGGCGAAAACCATGTTTTCCTCACGCAGCTGTATGAATCTGGCATCCGGCACAGTTGAATGTACCTAATACCTGCTTAGTATTTTCAAAGCGAATCAATACCCACACTAAGCTCCTTCTGTGTCTTAATTCCATGAGTTAAGGAGCTTGTCCACTAAAACAGTGACCAGTGACACAGTATTAAACAGACTGCTGGAGAAAAAAAAAAAAAGAAAAGGCATTCCTTCTAAAAACTAAAAATAAATAAATAAACTGACTGCTGGGGGGATGGTCGGTGCCTCCAGTTGGAACCAGACAAGATGTGAATATGGGCGGATAGCCAGGAGGCATAGAAGGAATGATCACTTGTTGAGCATGAGGGTCCTGGAGAAGAGGTCTGGGCAGGACCTGCGCAGGTGTCTCTGATGGCATGAGTCTCTTCCAAGACCTTGGGGTACCCCCAGCAAACTGTTGGCATATATACATGTTTCTGTGAACTCTGCAATGCCACAGTTTTATTTTTTCTCTCTCATACCTCCCCCAATAATGTCATACGCTGGGCCCATTGTTTCCTTACTGTTCGTTCATGTCCAACCTGCTTGACCTTCCAGAGATGCTCCATCAGAGAAACCGGGGGGCAGCATCGTGATAAGGACACTGGTGGCTGCAGGGCACAGAATGATCACATTTCATTTCCAGAACAGCCTGAATGAGCTCAAAATAGCCTAAAAATAAAAGAGAAAACTATAAAATTATCAGGGGAAAGCATGGGGTTCATTCCTTATGACCCTGATTTATTAATAGATTCTCAGATCTGACACCAAAATGACAATCAACAAAAGGGAAAAAAAAAGTAGATATGCTTCATAGTTTAGAATAGACGTCACCAAAATTAAAAACTTTTGTGCATCAAAGAACATTATCAAGAAAGTAAGAAGACAACCTACCTAATGAAAGAAAATATTTGCAAACTGTGTACTGGGTAAGGGTGTGGGACCCGGAATATAGGAATTCTTACAACCCAGTGAAATGACAAATGATCCAGTTTTAAAAATGGATAAGGGCCTCGAAAGGATGTGTCTGCGAGCAAAGCATACAAATAGTCAGCAAGCACACGGACAAGGTTCAACGCCATTGGTCATTAAATAAATGCAAATTGAAATCACAAAGAGCTGTCACTTGACATACCCTAGGGTGGCTAGAATTTTTTTTAAATGGCATTTTTTTATTATTTTATTTTTATTTTTTATTTTTATTTATTTATTTATTTTTAAATGGAATTAACAAGCAATGGTTAGGATGTGGAGAAACAGGAGTCTGCATACGTTGCTTATAAGCACGTGACAGGATGCAGGAGGGGAGTTTAGCTGTGACTCTGAAAGTTGAACCCATCACCCCCCCCCCGCCCCGTGACACTGCAACGCCACTCCTAGGCATGCACAAGAAGTAAAAACACATACCAGGCTTTTGTGTCTACGCAGAAACTTGTATACAGATGCTCAGAGCAGCGTCATTCCCAAGAGCAAAAAGGGGGAAACAACCCGATGTCCAGCAGTGGGAGATGGATGAACAGATTGTGGTAAGTGCACGCAGTAGGATATTATTCAGCCGTCAAAAAATGAGGTACTGATCCGTGATCCAACTTGGGTGACTCTTGACTATCATCGAGTAGTACCATCTTGAATGTTGAATGGCATGCCCACTGGAAGAACCCAGCACAAAGTGTCACCTAAGTGTATGAATCCTTTTATAGGATTTATCTAGAATCAGCAAATCTGTGGAGACAGGAAGCTAATTAGTCGTCACCAGGGGATGGGGGGAGGGAGGAATGGGGAGTAATTACTTGGAGGTGTGGGGTGTTCTTCTGGGGTGAGGAATCCTCGGGATGTGAAGAAAGGTGGTGGATTACGACACAGTCCCTGCAGTAAAGGTCACAGAGTCGGGCACTTGGTGATGGTTAATTGTACGTAATACGCATTTAACCACAGTAAAGAAGCAATTACTGTAAAGTATATAAATACCTTAGAAAAGAAAAGAAAAGAAAAAAAAGTAGTCATCTGAAGAGGAGTGAAAAACTTGGCAAAATCCAACAACCACTCCTGAAAACTTCTCAGGAAAATAGTTGTGGGAAGGGATTCCTGTTGTACGGCGTCAGGGGCCTCTTTGAGAATCCTATAGCCCACGTGATACCTAATGGGAGACTAAGGGTCCCCCGAGACTGTAAGGAAGGGAAGATTGCCTACCCTCCCGGTATGAATAAGACGCGGTGGATTGAGGGCCGCGGGTGACACAGGGGCAGATGGGCATGTGGTTGTGCAGGGCAAGGGGCTCTAGGGGCCACTCCGTCAGCACTGGAGAGGAGGAGGGCCAGGGACAGACACCGGCTGGGGAGGACACCTGCAGGGGCAGACACCTGCCGGGGCCAACACCTGCCAGGGTGGGGAGGTGGGAACCCTGGCGTCCAGGCCGCGCAGGGGCCCACTAAGGTAACAGCCACTGGTCGGTCGGCAGGTGTGTTGGAGGACGGACAGGACAGGGCTGGGGAGGGCGGGGAAGGGCACCCACGGTCCCCTAGGCTCCCCGGGGTGGCGAGCACTTCTCCAAAGCAAGAAACTGGGCTGTCAGGAAAAGCACCAGACGTTCGCCTGAAGGTAGCTGGTGTCCTCCCAGGGCGCGGGCACCTGCAGGGCTGCTGAGGCATCACCTAAGTCTGGGTCCTCCCTGGGGGGTGAGTGCTCCGCAGCCTGTGTGCAGGTTGCACCCCGCATGGGGCGCTAATCTGGGCGGAGAGAAAAGCAGCAGCGGGTGTTGGTGGGCCTACCGCTCGGGGGTCGGCTAGTGACCCCAGCTGGGGTCCCTGTGCAGACGGCCCTGGGCTATGCTGCGTCAGATGTCCGGGTGCAAGAGCCCCGATGGTCAGAGACTGGGCTTCTCCTGGGACGTGCAGCCAAGCGGGACCACCGAGCATCCGTGACGCTGCCTCAGTGTCCCCGTCAGGAGTCCTCGCCCAGCACCGAGCCCCGCCCCAGCCAGCACCTGGGAGCGCAGAGCTGCGTCCACGGCCTGGTTGGCTGCCGAGCATCCCTGCTGCACGGAGGAGTGAGCCAAGGGAGCTGCGGGGTCAGATTCAGGGAGGGCCGCGCAGGGGTGCGGGGCGGGGGGCCTCTGGGGGGGCTCTTCCGGGAAGTCCTCCTCTCCCTCGGGGCTGATGACTCCCTGGCTCCGCTTCTGAAGGGCGCCACCAGGTGACCGGGACGTCCCGCGTGGTGCTTGTCCCCTTAGCCTGGCCTGCTCTCGGGTCAGTGAGTCCTGCAGTGTAGACGGCAGCCCCAGTCCTGGGCAGCCAGGCAGCCAGGCTCTCCCCCAGGGCTCCCGCCACGGCCGGCCGCATCTACGCCTGACACCTGCTGCTCCCGAGTTTGCAGGGAAGCTCCCTTCCTTAGGTCAGAGTCCCCGGCCCTGGGACTACACCTGCTGTCTCCCATGCTCTTCTATTTCTTAAAGATTTTATTGGAGAAAGAGAGAGAGAGACTGATGGGTGGGGGGGAAGAGAGAGAGAGAGAAAGATTGATGGGTGGGGGGAGAGAGAGATTGATGGGGGAGAGAGAGACTGAGGGGAGGGGGAGAGAGAGATGGAGGGGGGGAGAGAGAGAGATTGATGGGGGAGAGAGAGACTGAGGGGAGGGGGAGAGAGATGGAGGGGGGGGAGAGAGAGAGATTGATGGATGGGAGGGGAGACAGAGAGAGAGAGAGATTGACGGGGGGGAGAGAGACAGAGAGAGCTTGGGGGGGCGGGGAGGGTGCGAGCCCATCTGGGGGAGCAGCAGAGGCAGAAGCGAGCCCGCTGAGCAGGGCGCCCATTGGGGCCTCCACGGGGCCTCAACCCCAGGGCCTGGGCTCCTGCCCCAGCTGCAGGCAGAGGCCAGCGGGACCCAGCAGGCCCGTTCCCCCGGCCTCCCCGCGGGCGGCTCTCCCCTGGGCCCCAGGCTGAGCATTCGGGGCTCGCCTCGCGCTCTGCAAGAGCGTTCCAGACGCGGTACCTCGTGGAGCGAGTTCCCTCCCAAAGATGCGGGCACGACGCCAGTTTTGCTGATGGAAGAGGGGCCTTGAAGAGGTCACGGCTGGTAGTGATGGGGCCCACGAGACCTGGGGCTCTGTGCCCGGGAGGGGCCTGGGGGCGCCCCCCTGCAGGGCCGGTCTACACGAGGCTCCTGTTAGGGGAGCTGACCCGAGCTGGGGGCTCCGCGGCCTTTATCAGAGCTGCTGATGCCCTCAAAATGCTTCTAAACGTTCCATGTGTGTTTTCCCTCCCGGGGGCTGTTCTTCGACCCTCCCAGTGGATGTTTCGGCCCCACCCCCCGGAGGCCAGCATCACCCCGGTGCCCCAGTGACTCCCCCGCAGGAATTTCCCTCCGACAGTTTTCAAAACAAGCCTGAATCTTTTGACAATCAGGCATCCACGGACCCCGATCCTTTCATAGTTGTGTGGCCGCATGTGACCAAGTTCCCGACCCCAAAGCCCAGCTCACTGCCTTCCTTCCTACTTCCCGCCGGCAACGCTGTCTTCCTGCATCCTGACACACGGTCTGCTCGCTCACTGCTGCTCGCTGCGTAGACGGTCTCCTCTTGAGTCTTTCGGAGGCCGTCCAGGCCATGCTCCACCGCGCCCCTGGGTTAGCCTCCGAAGATGTGCTACGAGGGTTACCTCATTCGAGCTGGGTCGGTTCAGGGTCGTGTGTGAAACGAAATAGGTGGCGACCTGACAGAGGGACGCTGAAATCATCCGGAGACAACGTCACTGCGGTGGCACGTGCCAAGAGTCTTCCAAGAGGGATGTTTGTTCAAGTGGTCACACGACACCGGGGCTGGCTGTGAGGATGACGGGCTGACACAGAGGTGAGGCCTCAAGGCCCCAGATGCCCCAATGAGAAGGAAATAAAAAATTCCTAACATTTTCTATGTACTTTGGGCAAAACAAGGGGCCCATAAAAGAAGAACTTGTTTTGTGTTTTTCTTCCCAACTGTGAAAATCCATGCAAAATGTTCTCTCACGTGACTCAACATCCAAAGTCTTACCAACGGTCAGTCTAGAAGAGCCCATGAGTGCTCCGCAGCCTACTGTCACTGGTTCCCCCGCCCCTGGCTGTATGCTGACCACGTCCCTTCCTGCCTCAGGGCCTTTGCACGTGTCCTTCCCTCTACCCTTACTGCTCCGATCCAAGGATGCATCTGGGTCATTCTCTTCCTCCCTCAAGTATAAGCTCAAATACAACTTTGTGAGTAAGGCCCTTCCTGACTCATCTGCTTAACACTGCGACCCCTTGCCCCTTCTGTGCTTCTCTTTCCAGGCTTTCTATTTCTGTACAGCTTTTGCCACCTTCTATCACGCTGGACAGTTTAGCTATTTTTTGGGGGGTTTGTTTACCTGCATCTATTAAAATGCAATTCTCAGAAGGCTGGCATCTTGCTGCTTTGGTTCTTTGCTGTATGTCCGAAGCCTAGGCTTTTACACGTCTGGCTCATACTAAATGCTCGTTGTTTGTTCAATGAATGAACGAATAGATGAGTAAATAGAAAAATAAATGATACAGTGGAGAATCTTGTATTTTTGTCTTTTTCCCTGACGTCTCTGTAATAAATTTTTAATTTGTTATAAGCTTCAACTGTGAGCCTTACCTTCCTATCAGAAAGATCCTTGCCCTTTTTAATCTATAAATTAACCAGATCCTCCCGTAGCTGATTAAATAATTCTAGTGATTTTAATGATTGGCCTATATAGCCCTATGATGGATACATTGGCTGTGTTTGGTTTTTGAAATGCTCCTAGGACCATGCTGCACAGGTGATTTCCAAGGTCGTGTAAATATTAACAGCAACACCAATGTGCTAGCACGTGTGCATCAACAGATGATCAGATATGTGGAGGAGAACCCTTTTTTTAAAAAAAATATTTTATTTATTTATTCATGAGTGACACAGAGAGAGGCAGAGACCCAGGCAGAGGGAGAAGCAGGCTCCCTGCAGGGAGCCCGATGTAGGTAGGACTCGATCCCAGGACCCCGAGGTCATGCCCTGGGCCCAAGGCAGATGCTCAACCACCCAGATGCCCTGGAAGAGAACTCTTAAAACAGAAAAAACTCTAGTGCAAAATACTGATCACCCATAAACTCCCCTCCTTCAATGATCATTACCATTTCTGTATATGCACATGCACACCTTGCACACACGCACACACATGCACAAACCTTCAGTGGCTCTGCTTTGTTCCCATTGTTCCTGTATTTTTTGCCCCAATGAGAAGGAGTTTAAGACCTCTTCCCGATGCTCCCTGTGCAGGCAGGGAGCAGGAGGGAATTTGGCTGCTGGCTGGGACGAGGGCTCCTTTGCTGGCCTCAGTCATTTGTGGATTTTATTTTTTTTTAGGCAATTTATCTTATTCTAGAGCTACACAAGCCCAATCTGGGGAACTTATAAAGACATAAAAACATAAATAAGCAAAGAAAAATTACACATAATTCCACAATTCAGAAATGGCATCTATCTCTCAAAAATGTTGTGATGTTTACTTCTAGAAATCCCTTAATGTGTTTTCATTCGTGCGGGTATCTTTTCACAGAATTGGGGTCACTGGGTACTTTCTGTCGCGTAATAATAGCCGTGAACATGTTCATGTCCAGTTAATCTTCCTGTGTATTGCGTGTGTGCCATTTTTCAGCTATCCCAGTGGAGTTATTAAGAAATTTGCTACTACTAAAGTTACAGAATAATCAATCTGGATGCTAAATGAAATCTAAACCACATCGTATTTCCTCATATTTCCCCTTTTTTTATTTGTGGTAAATACTGTTACCTTTCCTGTTCAGCCTCCAGCTGTGTGATTTATATTCCTGAAGAATTTTCACCCAGGAGAGAAAAATGATGCTTCACCTTTCACTCTCAATTTTTTTTTTACAAAGTGTGATATTTTTGACAGTATCTCAGGCTTCCTCTGACCATAAATGACAAAGAGTGGCGTTGGACGGCCCACGTCTGCTGCTACTCTACTCCCGCCTTCTCGCTTTCTTTCACAGCTCTCCCTGGACAGGAAACCACCAGAGCGTGGCACGGAGCTGGCCGACGTCGAAGCTGCCACAATACACAACACAGGAAACAGCTCTCTTTGCCCTTAATTACAAATTTAGTTTGCATTTACAATTCTTTTGAAATTGCAAATTAAAGCCATGGGACAGCATTGCACACACACACACACACACACACACACACACACACACACGCATGCACTGGTGCCTAGGAGAAATTTTAAAAAGTTACACATTTTAGATGTTGGCAACATATAAAGCAAGAGTACTCATGGGAGAGAAATTCGCAATCCCTTTGGAAGTTTTTTTGAAATTAATTCTTTGTTGCATTTTCATAGCCAAAGAGGTAACACTTTTCCTTAACCTAGGGAACACTTGTGTATTCACCTCTGCATGAGCTTACAAGAGAGTCAGTAGCAGCAGCATTTATGAAAGCAAACTACTACTACTAATATAAAAGGAAGGCAACCAAAGATACAAGGATACGTTGACAACGGGTGGCTAAATACCTGGGGCATCTTCCGTCGGTGGAATGCCATGCAGTCGAGGCAGTGGGTGCTGCCAGCAGCAGGGACGAGGACAGATCTCACAAACTAGTTGAGAGAAAGAGGTCATGTACAGACTCATGTGCACGTGGCAGCTGGGGAGTTTGAACTGCTTTGCCCGTGTGAGTGGGGAGAAGGGAATTGAAATCCAAGACCTTTCATCAAGCTCATAGGTACTCTCCTTTTAAGGGTCTATTATGATTATTTATTAAAAAAAATATTTATTTTAGAGAGGAAAAGTGGGGCAGCAGCAGAGGGAGAAATAAGCCTGAGCAGACTGTGCTGAGTGTAGAGCCCGACCCACGCTTGATCTTATGACTCTGAGATCATGACCTGAGCTGAAACCAAAAGTTGATGCTTAACTGATTGAGCCATCAAGGTGCCCAGCTCTATGATGATTCCTAAAACACTCTTTACATTTCAACTGATGAGCATTTAATTAAGTCTGATGAGCCATAAAGTTTATTTACAATTGGATTTCCCTTCCTATGTTTTCTTATCTGTGGAATGGAATGGTGGACAATAAACCCTGCTTCCTAGAACTGGTAAGAGGGGTGACCGTGTGTCTGTATAAAGGGTCACAGAGGGTGCCCACCACGTGATGGGATGCACATGAACTGTTTTTACCATTAAAGAAAGCAGAGGAGGGGATCCCTGGGTGGCGCAGCGGTTTGGCGCCTGCCTTTGGCCCAGGGCGTGATCCTGGAGACCCGGGATCGAATCCCACGTCGGGCTCCCGGTGCATGGAGCCTGCTTCTCCCTCTGCCTATGTCTCTGCCTCTCTCTCTCTCTCTCTCTCTGTATGACTATCATAAATAAATAAAAATTTAAAAAAAAAAAAAAAAAAAGAAAGCAGAGGAGGATACAGGAATCGGCAGTAGTCAGGTTAAATTCCAAATTTCTCAATTTCATGCCAGACACCCAGCATAGCAGACCGCACTCCTGCTTTTTTTTTTTTTTTAATAAATGTAAAATTAAAAAAAAATAGCATTGCTTTGAAATGTTAGAAACAATGCTGCCTTACAAATAAAGGTCAACAAGACATCCCAAGTGAGACTTGATGAGTACTTCCATATTCTTCTCAAATTTATTTTATCGCCTTGACCTTTTCTCCCAGGCTCTGCTGAGTGATTCCACTGGTTGCTTGAATACATTCTGCAGCAATATTATGCCTTTGTGAAGAATGAACCATTCCCCGTGTCGGTACAAATACCAGTTTCACGTTGGAGTGATTCTGGAAGGGGTTGTGATTGTGGGCTTATTTATCAAATAATAAATATTACTCATTAGTCGAGCATGGTTTGCTTGCGGGGAGAAGGTGGTTTGGAACTTTGATGGGATAGCGCTATCTTGGCCTGTGATGCCACAGGGCCCTGGGGAGATATGTGCAGCTCTGGAGCAGGACCTGCAGCTTTCTCATCATCTCAACAAATTAAACCCAACACAGTCTTAAATACTTAACAAAACATTTGTGATTTAGATCATTCTCCCATCAACAGCTCACACACATTAAACAGGATAGAGAGCTTTGGATGCCCGATATGGACACTGAAGAGGAATGAGTCATGGTCCTTCTTGAAGTTATGGAAACATGTTATAGCTGAAAAGAATGTCCTCTATTTAGGCGGGAAAAAAGCATGCAGACGTGAGGAAAGGAGTTCACCAACGTAAATACAGGGGACTAGGAAAACCATTGTGGGAAAGCATGTCCTTCCCTCAGAGAATGTACCCCAATTCTGAGTGAGGAACGGTCCACCTCATTGGTTTACATCCTCCCATATGCATTCAGACTCCTTCATTCTGAAAGAAACAGGCCAAAGTTTGAAAACGAGGCACGTTGACACAATGGCATTAATCATTCGTGGTAAGTCTTCATCATCTATGATTGTAGAGGACCATAGTCATGCAACAGAGCCTGCACAGGAGCATGTGGGCTGCTGGGGCAGCATACAGTCATGTCCCAAATACTGGAGGGCAGGGGTGAGGAACCACCACTGCCCTGGGGAACATGGTGGTGGGAAAAATCTCAGAGAGACTGTGCTAAGTACCAGGGAGGCAGACATGCTAGTTCCAGTTCTACTATAACTTACCTGGGGTACCTTGGACAACTCACACAAACTCTCTGAGTCCTGGGGTCCTTATGTCAAAATAATCAGGAATGAGTAATTCCTTAGAGAATTACTGAGAGTTTGGGTTAGCATCAGACCAAGCTGTGCTGGGTCAAAAGCAGGTTCCTTTTGCAGCTACATCAACTTTAGAACTGTCAGCTTCCTGGTCCAAAACATGGTGCTAAAAGAGCTCTACAGTGTTGCATTTAAAAACCTCATGATGACACATGAAAAATTCAAGATATTTAAAATTAATAATGCTTTCTTACCCATTGTCTCATGTAATAAAATCCTCATTCAATCCCCGCTGACATGATATATGATGTCCTATTCTTTTCCCATCAGAAAAATTACTACTGTTCTATTCCAAAAAAGCATGTTAGAAACATACTTTGATTTTGTTATCTGGGTCGCCAGAGATATAAAGATGTGAAATTTACCCTGAAGAAATATCAAATATTTAGATGCAATTCATTGTGATTTCTTCTCTTCTTGTGTTATTTACATTTCTTGTCATCTGTATTTTAACATAATTTTGATCTTCATAAGATAATTTTAAGTGGAATCTTAGCTCCACACAACCTTAGCTGTTACCACTCTCAGTATTTAATCAACAATGATGTAAAATTATATGAGCAGTTCTTTTAGCACAGATGAATTATAGGTACTCTAGAAGAGCTAATGTCTGATGCTATATTTGTAAATTAGACTTTAAGATATAATTATGGGGAATTCTGCTAATGTTCATCTTGGATATCGATGTTCAGATAAATGCCAACACTGAGATCAGATTAAAAAGTCAGGGCCATGTAACACAAAATTAACAAATAAAGGTATTCAAGAACCTTCAACTCGTATAAACTCTCTGAACCCTGGGGTCTGGGAGTGACGCAGAGTCTGGGAGAAGTATTCCGAGGGTTCAGTGTGCCATTCCAGGGCTCTTTGACAGAGAGGCCTCTGGGTATTTCAGGAGTTTGGTGAGGTATGAAGAAGCAAGCAGAGCTGTCAAAGAGTCATGGAAACAAGCAGACAAAAGCCAGAGTTCGGGGGTCACAAGGTGGGAGGGACACTGCTTAGTTCCAGGCTCTGTGTTGGGCTCCACAGAGCTACTACCTGAGAGTAAATGTGAACCCTGAATGGACCAGGGCTCACAGGGCCTGAAGCTCAGCTGGGAGTCATTTTGGTAGCTGATAGGATAAAGTTGATCTGGGATCTCAAGTTGCCTTGGAGGAAGGTGGCATCATATTAGCCTCAGATCATCTGTGGAACATTCATATGCAGTATTGAACACTCAATATAAATAGTAATTTGAAAATACAAGAATGCATGTCAGAAAACCAGAGCAACTCACTCAGTGAAACACATCCATGGAGAGCCAGACCATGGGTATGTAAGACCAAATTGTGAATAGTTGACCAAGAAATTAGTGACCTAGATGAATCAGAAGACAATATCTAGATTAATACACCAAGAGACAAAAGCACAAACCTCTCAGAAGAAAAACCATGAGATATGTAAGATGCAGGAAATATGATCACATATAATTGGGATCCTGGAAGCAGAATAATAATAACAGAAATAGTAGTTGAAGAGATAATGGCTGCAAGTTTTCCAAAAATGATTACAGTTGTCAAAACACAGGTTTCAGAAGCACCAAGAGATTGAAGGGTGCATCCCAAAAATACACCTGGAAATATGATTTTTTACGAGATTTTATTTATTTGTTTGAGAGAGATAGTGAGAGAGAGTGCAAGTGAGCATGAGCTGGGTGGGAGGGGCAGAGGGACAAGTAGAATCACCACTGAGACCCTGAGATCAGGACCTGAGGCTAAGGCAGATGCTTAACAGACTGAGCCACTCAGGTGCCCCTAGAAATATGACTTTAAAAAGTTGAAAAGAAAAAAAAAAGTTGAAAAGACTAAAAGAATCACCTTAAGGAAGTGAGAGAGGAAACAAAGTCAATGTCCAAAGAGCCCCGGTGAGAACTTAATGGACTTCTGCATAAGATCAATAGAAACTAGAAGACAAGGGAGAATTGTAGAAAAATTCTGGTAGGAGAATGAAAACTTCACACAGACGCATCAGTTTCTAAGACAGTGCATCTGTAAATGACACAGTAGGAATAAATACATTTTACCTTTTTTTTTTTACAAAGGGAGGTGGGAGTAGGGGGAGGGGCTGAGAGAGAGGGAGAGAGAGAATCCCAAGCAGACTCCATGCCCAGTGTGGAGCCCTACATAGGGCTCGATCCCACAGCCCTGAGATCACGACCTGAGATGAAAGCAAGAGTCAGATGCTTGGCCCTCTAAGTCATGTGGGCGCCCCAGAAATAAATACATTTTAGATAAACAAAACCTGAGAAAAGTGGTCACCAACATATCTTCAATAGGAAAACTAATGATACTTTTTATTCAGAAGGAAATGATCTCAGATAAAAACAGACGTTCATTAATAATGAAGTATTATGTCTGTGAGTCAATTAATGCTCATTTCATGTACTATATATGTCATTCATGGACACAAATATTTATATATTTATACATATAGTTAATCCTTAAACAACATGAGGGCTTGGGGGCTGACCCCATGTACAGTCAGAAATTCGCCTATGGCTTCAGACTCCCCCAAAACTTAACTACTAATAATCTAATAATAATCTAATAATGATCCAATAATCTACTATTGGCTGGAGGCCTTACCAATAACATAAACAGTCAATTAACACATATTTTGTTTGTTACCATAAAGTAAGCTGGAAAAGAGAAAATGTGATTAAGAAAATCATAAGGAAGAGAAAATACTTTTATGGTCCTGTCTTGTGTTTATCTAAAAAATATCTCCCTATAGATAAACCCGCCCAGTTCAAACTGCATTGTTCAAGCGTCAATGATAATATGCATTTATATAATTTATAATGTGGTTATAATAAAAGAATTAATATGCAAGATAACAATAGTATAGATTCGAGAGAAGGTAAATAGAGTTAATATATTTTAAGGTCTTTGCAATGTTCCTGCAGTGTTGAATGTGTGTTTGTCATTGTGTGTATGCACATCCTACTATAATAAGCTGTGGCTGCATGCTGCACTTTTTGAGAAACCACAAAAATATTGTAAAGGAACATACACCTATCAAGCAAGTAGCCAGCAAAGGAAATAATTTTTTTAAAAAAAGGCAAACACAGGAATATAGGTTAAAAAGAACCTCAAACAGCCAGGGCATATTGAAGCAAATAACAATAGGCTAAAATCCAAATATATCAGAAATTGCTTTAAATATGAATGGATTCAATATTCAAAGACAAATCTTTTCAGATAGAAAAGATTATAGCAAAATTCAATTATATTTTTCTTATAAGAGACAGCATTGAGGGAGAAGAAAGAAAAAGGTTGTAAGAAGATATATGATGCAAACTGTAACCAAATGAGAGCTACCATAGTGGGTGCCTGGGTGGCTCAGTCTGTTAGGCAGCTGACTCTTGATTTCCACTCAGGTCGTGACCTCACAGATCATGAGACCAAGCCCAGCTATGGGCTCTGCACTCCGTGAGGAGCCTGCTGATCCTCTCCCCCTCCCTCTGCCTATCCCCTTGCCCAAGTTCTCTCATGCACTCTATCTTTCCTTCTAAAATAAATAAATAAATCTCAATTAAAAGTCCATCGGAGAAGGACAAACATTATATGGTCTCATTCATTTGGGGAATATAAATAATAATGAAAGGGAATAGAAGGGAAGGGAGAAGAAATGGGTGGGAAATATCAGAAAGGGAAAAAGAACATAAAGACTCCTAACTCCGGGAAACGAACTAGGGGTGGTGGAAGGGGAGGCGGGTGGGGGGTGGGGGTGAATGGGTGACGGGCACTGAATAAAAAATAAATTTATTATTATTTATTATTAATTTATTATTATTTATTATTTAAAAAAAGAAAGCTAGTGTAGCTATTTGACATTATGCAACATAAACTTTAGGCAAAAAATCTAGAAGTAAAGTATTTATAGTATTTTATGTTATACATGTATAGGTTTTGCATTATATATTTCTCTATTGCATATTTAGTACTTATTTGTTTATAATTTATAAGAGAATATCAGAAAAGTCATATGATATTTCCAGATTTTTATTCACTTAATAATTTCCTTATAAAAACATGATGACAAAATGACTTGAATTAAAAAAGAACAAAAAAATTCCCAATTTTTTAGTGACAGATTTTTTAATACACATTTTTTAGTAACTGATTGATCAAGGACATAGAAGATATTTAAAAACATTATTAACAAGTTTGATATTATTTACAGGGAAGGGAATATTCCACTAAAAATCTTCAAGCTATCCTTTTCAAAAATACGCAGAACATTCTATGATGACGGTGGTAGTAAGCAAGAAATTCATGGTTAAAATAACATCAGTCAATTTCTACATTATAAGAAATTAAGAAATTCATTGTAATAACCCACATATCAAAGGAGAAATCAGTAGTGATGAGGAGGTGATTGAGTAATAGTGAAAATAATCAATATTAAACATTTATGATACAACTAAGCCACGATTGGAGGGACCATGGCAGCCGTAACCAGGTATCTTAGAAAAGACGTAGGCTAAAGGTCTATTTTCCAAAGATCCATCTAAAGAAACAAAAGAATAGTTAATGAACACAAAGGAAGCAGAAGAAAGGCAATGATAGAAAGGAAATAATGACACAAAAAAGGAACCTAGAATAGAGAGAAGAGAGAGTGCATGTGCCTGTGAGAGGGACCAGAACCATAAAAGTCCATCACTAGGGTATGATGCACATTCAGAAGACAAGGGGATGACTTCGCACACATCTATAGGAGCAAATTTGGAAGTTTAGATGACAAGAGCAGAGTCCTAGGAGCACACAGCCTACCCAAATGGACAGAGAAAAATGGAAAATTGAAAGTATTTAATCCATATTAATTAAAGAGATTAATCCAATCACTTACCAAAGACAAAAATCTATTCCAAAGGCTGAACTAAATTTTATCAAGCTCATATTTTGAGGCCAGCATCACCATCACCACATCCTGACAAAGGCAAAGTGAACTGATGGTGCCCTTGTACCTTCCCAGATCTTTGGACATTGGAGCTGGAAACTGTCGGAAACCATCGAAGAGATGATCTCATTCTACAGATGAAGAAGTAGAGTCACAGAGAACAATTCAGATCTGAATCCATATTCCCACTGCTCCATGGACCCTACTAACTTATAAGGTCAGGGTAAGGCCAAGGACACCATTGCCTTCCTAACATGGAGGCCAGATACGGATCTGCTGACACATGCCACTGCCATCCTAGTGCCCTTCGGTAATTTACCCTTGACATGCAGCCATTAAACTGTAATCCCAAGAAATCACTGAAAACAAGGCAGTTTCCAGTTTATCACAGAAGGATTTCTTCAATTATGTTATTCAAGCGGTGTTTTTGATACAGAAGACACACACTCAGACATGAACACAACATACAGTCCTTGATCTCACTTCCCACTAGCCCTCAGTGGTGCACGTATTTAAGGTCAAGGATGTGACTCGTGATGGGATGAGCACTGGGGGTTATACCCGACTGATGAATTACTGGACAGTGCGTCTGAAACTAACCATGTATGTTGGCTAATTGAATTTAAATTAAAAAAAACTAAGAACAAAATAGTTCTAACAAAATAAAGGAAGTGAATGGTTAAAATGAGAAAATGCATAACGCACAGAAAGATAAACAATGAAGGTGGAACTGTTGCCTCACCCCACATCCAGGCTTCGTCTACATGGGTAAGCACTGACCAGAGGTCCGTTCTGACATACGTAGGCATTAGCTGGATGGATATAGAACATACGGAAATACTGGGTATGTGCCCAACAGAATATGCATAAACACAACAAACATGTACTTTGGTGGTTGGTTTGCACAGATTGTGTGAGTCTCCACACACTGCCCTCAGGTCCTGAAGCCTGTAGCTTTGCAAGGAGCTACCGTTCTGTTCTTGCTTCGGAGCAAAGCCAGTTTTGGGTGACTATTACCACCCGTGGAAGCTTTGGGCAAGCGGAGTTCCAATTTCAGTACATGTGCTGCCGAAGCGAGCACGTGGGCAAGCAGAGTTCCAGACACGAGTTTTGAGCTCATCCTTTTTTCCCCAGAATTTTCCTCAAAGTTGGGTAGAGTTTTCAATTAACTAACATTCACAAGCTTGCAGGAAAAATGGGCAGTTATTGTTCTTTTCTTTTTTTAAGGTTTTATTTATTCATATGAGAGAGAGAGAGAGAGAGAGAGAGAGAGAGAGCACAAGCAGGGGGAGAGGCTCCCGCTGAGCAGGGAGCCGGACACAGGGCTCCATTCCAGGACCTCAAGTTCATGACCTGAGCCAAAGGCAGACGCTTAACCCACTGAGCCCCCAGGCACCCCAAGTTCAGCTATTTTTCTAGTATATCTTTTCTCTTTGTATCCTGCCAACCTGGAGGTTCAAGCGATTTGAACACATCAACCAACAAATAATACATTTCCATAATTAAAAAAATAACTATTACAACTACAAATTACCCCCCTCCCCCAAGTTACTGGGATTTTCTTTCCTATTAATGGTATTTCTACATTTGTGATAACACATTTGTACTTTGAACCTCACTGTCTATTCCCAGGAACTTCACTTAATGACACCCAGGTCTCACGGTTGTCCACGAAAGGACGGCGTTAGGCAGAGGGAGTCTAAACATTACCTTAGGACATTGGGCTTGTTACACGTCTCTTCCCTGTTTACACGGTCCGTGTTAAGCAGCCGTGTACGTGTTTGGTTGCATCACTGATCACTCGAGAAGATTCTTCGAAGTGCGATTACGAGCCCCAATCTTAAGGCACAGCAGAGACTTGGCTGTAAGGCTGTGGCGGTGCTGATGTTCCTCTTGCTGAACACGTGCCCTTCACCGAGAGACGCGTCCAGCCCCAGTGGCCAAGTGGAGGCTTGGCAATGCCGGGGGAGTGCAGGACGGCGGCAGGCAGGGGACAGGGGTCGGGATGGGGCGCGGGGGACCGGGCGGCTTAAAATGGAAAGCTATTAAAAATAAATAAAAGTGCAAACCTCGAATGCATCACGTGGCATTGCCCCGGGGATGAAGGGTGTGGAGAGAAGCTGGGCACCCACGGCACTGCCCTGGACGGGAACCATGAAAACAGTTTATGGTGGGACCTGAATGGTGTGGAGACGGCCTGACTGCCTCAGTGGCTGGGCCAGGGGGGCCTCGGGCCTCGGGCGGGACAAGGCCCGGAGTGGGACGGGTTTCTCAGTAAGGAGGGAGCGTGCCCGCCCAGCCACCCATGCACCTGCAACAGTGGGACGTCCCGGGGTGGGGGGACCCAGTGGGGAGCTGCGGGTCGTGGCATGGCCCCCGGACGCTTGGGGGTACAGGTGGCTGCCTACGGCCCAGGGCTTCGCAGGCCTGCAGACCACAGAGCAGGAACAGGACACGGAGAAGGGCCAGTCGTCCCCTGAAGGGTGAGGCTGCTAGGGGCTGGGAGAGGAGGTGGAAAGGAGGACGGAGCTGGCCCGAGGGCTGCGGGAACGCTGCACCCCTCCCCTTCCTCCTCCTCAGACCCTCCAGACACGGCACACGCTCCTCACCGGCAGCACGGGACTTGCTTCTAGAATGTTCTGCTCACTCGGCTCCAGGTGGGCCTACACGGTGCACAGCGTTGCCAGCTCAGGGTTGCTCCCAAGTCTCCGGACCGTGTGTCCCCACCAGAGCCCCCCGGGGGCACAGTAGTGCCGTCACCCTCAGTGCTGTGTCTGCAGGGAAAGGGATTTATCATTTCCCCCGGGGACTTCGCGTAGAGCCCTGTGCACGACGAGGGAACCATGGCCGGGAAGGGGGGCTGGGGCGGGCGGGCTGTCCTCGGCCTCCCCTCGTGTGTCGGCAAGTGCCCAGCGCCCAGCACACGGCCTGGCGGGGTCATCTCCTCGCTCAGCGCGCGAAGGGAGACGAAGCAGAAGCCGGGAAATGTCTCCAGTCAGGAACGAGCAGTGAGAACAACGCAACGATCTGCTGTTTCGGAGCCACGCTGATGGCTTTCCGAAGGATAATAGAGCCAGAAATTAAAGCAGGGGAATAATATGTGAAAATCTTTAACAAAACAAGAAGGGAGAGCTGCTGCGGAGATGCTTCCAGAGTCCTGGTTTTTTCCATGAAAATAAAATTTTCCATTACATGGTGTTTTAATCCAAATTACACCAGGGAACTGAAATGAAACCGTCAGACTGTAGGCCGTTTATTTATCTAACCGGGAGGCCACACTAGTTTCTAAGCAATTTGGTCTCATTTCTCTGCCTTGCTGTGTCATGTTGCGTATCAGAAATGCAACTGGAAATGAAATCATCTGGAACTGTGTCACCTTAATAGTATTTATTTAAAATGCAGCTGTTCTTCTCCAGCACTTTGTTAATTCTGGGAATGTCATACGGTAATTTTAACTAAGGGATATGCTTGAAATCACATTTCAAGACGTGCTGGAGACTCGGTCAACAGGCAGCCGTGGGCGCGCGCGTGTGGTGGGCGGCAGGCCTGGGCCCGGAGCCCCCGGAGGGAAGGCTTCCCTGGGAAGCTCGCTTCATGCAGGGAGCCCTGCTGGCTCCCCTGCGGGGTGGGGGCGCACCTGCCCACCGGTGTGTGGGCGACACGCCTCCAGGCCCCTGGGCACGGGGGAGACTGCCAGCTGGGCTCTCGGAACTGGTGAGCCCACACCCACCTCCAGCGACAGGCGTTGCACGGAATGTTTGCACCAACCATGGAGAACATGGGGTCCCTTCGTTTGCCAGATGCTGTGCTTCTTCATGCGGAGCTGCTGGAGGAGGACGCGCTGCGGGAGGCCATTCCGCTGGCTCCTCTCCTCCAACGCCTGTCACTCTCTCCTGTCTCACCTAGGTGGGCACACTGTCCCTCGGTCCATGAGTCTGGGAACACGTGTGTGTCTGTGTCTGTGGGTCCAAGTACGTGCCTGAGTATCTCGGTCGGGGTCTCTGTGCGTGGGTGTGTGCGTGGTGCATGCCTGTCTGGACTTGCACATGTGCTTGGGCTCAGGGCGGCATCTGTGCTGGTGTGACTGTGTGTGTATTTGTGTGGGTCCGTGTATGCCTGGTGCTGTGTGTGTCTTTTCTAGAACCACACTCCACATCCCCCCATGAAGACCTGTCTGGGGTTTGTCTCAGTTCCTGAGTTTAACAGCTTCTATCTGGGGGGGTTTGTTCCCGTGGAAGACCCTCCGCGCGGTGCTCGTTATTTATATTAATTGTCTCTGTGTATTTGTACCTACACGTCTCCTGCTCCAACAGATCTGAGCTCATGGTGTATGGGCAGCGTTCTGGGTCTGCTGCTGAGAGGACAGAGGTTGTATTTGTCGTTGGACTACGACCACAGAAGGGACCCCCGATGCCCGGGGCTAGGACCCTGCTCGGCCTCGCCCCCTCACGCAGCACTCTGGCCTGGGCCCCTGGGGGACTGGGCCGGCCTGATCACCTCCCTCCCAGTCCCATGTGGGCTGAGACATTCTCCTCCTGCTTTGTTTGGCCATTTCAAAAATCCAGGATGCCTTTGGACTGGAGTGATTGTCAGACTCATGCGAGTAATAACATTAAATAAACTTTGGATACTTTGTGCAGGAAACCCTCATCCACTACCTCTAAAAACTTCTGAAGTCTGGAAAACCTTCATATAACAAAGTCCAAAAGGGCATTGCGATAAGAAAAACAAGGAAATAATCGGTCATTTAAAAATGGAAGTAAATAGTTGTGTTTTTCTTATCGCCATGCCCTTTTGGACTTTGTTATAGTAACAACATAGAAGCTGAAAAGCAAAGTGATATTGGGAGAGAGAGGGAGGGAAGAATGAGGAAAGAAAGAGACAGAGGGAACTCATGAATTTTATGGTGACAGCAAAAGCCTCGACAGCAAAAACTGGACAAGATAGTACAAAAATAAAAGATTATTCACACTTAAGAGTTATATGTGCAAATTCTAGATAATAAAGTACCCAACATGGTGCAAGAGCACATACGGTGAGCACAGGCTCCTGAAGATCCCCCCCTGCCCCCGCCGGTGGTGACGCCCGTGGAATGTCCATTCTCTGAGTCTGGGCTGAATTTAGTGACTCACTTCAAATGAATCAACAGATGGTAGAGGACATGAGGTTTCACTTTCCCAACAAGGTCACAAAAAGACTGTGGCTTCTGTTCTGGGAAGCCTGAATGTCATATGCTCAAGTGACAGAAGCCTCCTGCGCGGTGTGAGTTGCCCTGGGGGGCCTGCAGGTCAAGGAACCAGCACAGCCTCTGGCCCACAGCCGAGCAACTGAGCCCTGCCGACTATCACCGTACGAGCTCAGAGGCGGCTCTTCCCCGCGAGAGCCTTCAGATGAGACTGCAGCCCCCCATCAACCCTTTGACTGCAGCCTTGTATGTGACCTCGAGGCTCTCCTGGGCTCTGACCCACAGAAACGCTGAGATAATAGACACTTTCTTGAAGGAACAGAGCCTTGGGGCACATGGTCCCACAGCGGTAGATAATTTCTACAGTGAATTCACCTTCATTTCGCCAAGAAGACTAAACTTGTCACATAAATTCAAGGATTTAGAAAATTCACCCGTTCATTTATTCAACAAGAAAATGCTTAGCTGTGTACCCTCTGCTGTGTAAGAGAAGTGGCTTCAGCCCTCAGAGAGCTTATATGGTGACAGGAAAGACAACAACTAAAGGAGTCACTGTAATAATGGGTGAGGTGCACTTATTTGATAGTATGAGGACTCGGGAAGGACTAACTCCATTTAGCAGCCAGGAAAGACCTTGACGAGCTGATATTTGAACTTCTATCTGAAGGTGGAGTTGGAACTTTGAGGCAATGACATAAGTGCCTCACGCCAATGGCACATCTGCCGACTTGGAAGAGTTTGGGGGGAAGTAGAGGTGGGCAGCAACCTGGAGGTAGAGCCTCACGGAGTGCAGTAAAAAGTTCAGATGTCACCTTCCCGTCGATAGGAATTTAACAAGGCGTTTAAAACAGGATGATGGCATATTCAGATCTGGTTTTAGGAAAGGAATCTGGGTCGACTGTGCAGAATTTCTGGACACAGGCTAATTATGGAGACAAGCAGACAGGTTGATAGCCTGATGGTAGGGGAGCTAGAATGATGGTGTTCTACATCATGGACATTTGTAATGAGAATGGAATCAAGAGAAATTTGATGGAATAAAATGGACACAGTTGGTGACTAGTTTGTTGGAACTGGTGAGGAAAAGGAGAGAAGAAGATGGGCTCAAAGTGTCCATCTTAGGATCTTACATGTGTGGTTTAGAAGGAAAAGCCTGTGCAGTCCACCTCCTGTGTTTCTCTCCTGTGTGTCCCCTCTACCCTCCGATACTCTGGTCACCAAATGCATGGGTTTTTTCATCCACATACCAAGCAAATCTCTGGGACACCAGCTGGATGTCTCACAATTTAACTCAATTTTGACACTACCTGCCTGGAGACGGAGTCAGATCTCCCACAGGTTAAGGGCTCAGTTCTGTAAGACTGTCCCCATTTCAGATGCTGACTACAAGTACTAGGTCCCCAGGCCACTCACAGCTTCTGATTTGGATATAAATCAGAGGTTCCCAAGGTGCCCTCTTTGGTTTTGATTGATTTGCTCAAGTGGCTCCTAAACTCAGAGAAAACCTCATTTACATTTGCCAGTTTATTAAAGGCCACACATAAGGGACACAGAAGCACAGCCAGATGAACAGATGGAAGGTGGGTCTGGATGGGTCCTGAGCACAGGAGCATCTGTCTGATAGAGCTGGGGTGCATCACCCTCCCAGCACAGGGTGTATTCACCACCTGGAAGCTCTTTGAGCCCCCTCTGGTTGGGATTTTATGGAGGCTTCTTCACTAGACATGATCTACCCTGAACCCTGTGTCCAGCCCTTCTCCCCTCTCTGGAGGATGGAGGTGGGGCTGAAAATCTCAAGCTTCTAATTATGGTAAGGTCTGTGGTAAGCAGCCCCATCAAGGCGATCTCCAGGAGCCCATCTAAAGTTGCCTCATTAGCCCAGAGGATGCTCCTAGCATTCTTATCACTGGGGTAATTACCAGGGTATTAGGGGCCCTGTGTCAGGAATGGGGGGTGGAGACAAATATATATTCTCTATTATCTCACTATTCTGAAGAAAATAAATCAAGTTCCACTTTAGGGCTTGGGGTGCCTCCAAATACCCAGTAGGACCCTCCCCGGAGACAGTTGAGCAGATGCCATGAAGCTCAGCAGAAAGATCTGGTCAAAAGCTAAGTATTTAAAAATGATTATCATTAAAGATAGTAATTCAGTACATAGGAGTAGGGGCACCTGGGTGGCTCAGTGGTTGAGTGTCTGCCTTTGGCTCAGGTCATCATCCCGGGGTCCTGGGATCGAGTCCCGCATCGGGCTCCCTGAAGGGAGCCTGCTTCTCTCTGTGTGTCTCTGATTCTCTCTGTGTGTCTCTCATGAATAAATAAATAAAAATATATTTTAAAAAAAATGCACAGTAGTAAATGAAAATACAGAGGATGGTGTCTATAGTACTAAGAGATGTGATTTTGGAGATACCGATATGTATGTACCAGCTACAAAAAGAACGAGAAATCTACAAAAGGACGCTGACAAAGAGGGGCCAAAAGTCCTAAGAAAACCAGAAAGATCTTTTGTCTTGAAGGTCAAGGAAAATGAGAGCTTTGAGAAAGCGTAATTTTTTAAAAAAAAAATTGTGGTCCAAATGGGATTAAAAAGGCTATTGATTTTAGTGACTCTTATGCCCATAAACAAATAGAAGTAATAAAACAAGAAATGCTGACCGTGCCTTGAGTATATTAAGGAGCACTTCATTATTTGTAAATTATATTATTATTAAAATGATTTAAATCCAAGGGTATTAGTTGTAACAGTCCTGCTGCCACAAAGCCTGGTTTCTAAGACTTTCAGGTCATTCTGTGGGGTGATCTCCTATATTTGCAAAAAATAAATAAATAAATAAATAAATCTAAGTACCATAGCAAGGGAGGGCATTCTGGTCTGAAGGTCCAAGATGAATTGTTCTTTATAATACATGGTGGCAAAAATATCTGAAACTGGGGGGACATTTTTACTCCATGTGGGAGGAGGCAGTAGCAGGATCGGTGAAGCCCTTAACTGTGTGGCCAGTGGAGAGAACATTCCTCTGAAGGCTTCTTTCGGCTCGTCTGGACTCCAGTTCCTGAGGAACGAACGGGATCTCTTTCTGTTTGTCCATCTTTTGAGCAAGATGCCCCCTGTGTGATGCATGAAGCTCCGTAACATCAGATTGGGTTTCAGATTCTGAGACTCAGGGTCAAGACCGTAGAGACACAGAGTCTATTCCCGTGCCAGGGATGCCGGGAAGCCACATGGTCAAGCAGGACTCTCAGCTACAAAGCCCCACCTTTGCTGGCAATCCACTGAGGACTTTGAAAGGGTTAATGAGGATAGTGCCAAGAATTCCCAAAAAAAGTGCAGCATGACAGGTATTCTCATGCTCAGAGATAACCTAATTTTCCTCAAGGTATTTTCAGGTTACCACAGGGACATCAGCCTTGGAAAAGATTGTATTTTTAAAAATTTATTTATTAAACTGTAGTAAAACTACTGATCAGCTAATGAAAATTCAGAAGATGCCATAGTTTTCATCTGGATCAACCAGAGTCTCAAGGCTTATTCAATCTCAGGTCCATCACGTATGACTTCGTGACTTGGGCTCTGGCCCTTAGAGCCTTGAAGCCTAGCTCTTCACAGGTAAATTATTATTATTTTTTTAAATAATAAATTTATTTTTTATTGGTGTTCAATTTGTCAACATACAGAATAACACCCAGTGCTCATCGCATCAAGTGCCCCCCTCAGTGCCCGTCACCCAGTCACCCCCACCCCCCACCCTCCTCCCCTTCTACCACCCCTAGTTCGTTTCCCAGAGTTAGGAGTCTTCCATGTTCTGTCTCCCTTTCTGATATTTCCCACACATTTCTTCTCCCTTCCCCTCTATTCCCTTCACGGGTAAATTAGATGGAGTAATTCCTACCCTGTAACCGTAACTGCTCTGGGGTTCTGGATGCCAGTGCTTTCCTCCATCTTTCCCTCGGGGGCACACCCCACAGGCAGATCAAAGGAGCAGCAAGAACCCCGAGGGTGTGTCGACCAGACATGGAGACCCCCTCGAAGCCTGTTTGGAGTCTCTTGGTTGATCTCACGCTTTAGAGCAGAGCCTACTCTCTGGTCCCTGCACAATATAGAATTAACACAGGTATTTCCAGATCCCTGTTTGCAATAGGAAGACCTGCCGTCTTGCAGTAGCAAGTAACCCCAGTGTGATCTCATTTTGACTAATTATACCTGCAACAGGCCTGTTTCCACAGCAAGGGTCACGTCTACTTGAACACGAAGTACGCGAGCTGATGGGGAGGTGCCGGTGGGCTGGAACTTGTCTGGGATTGAGTGCTGCTCGGGGACAGGAATGCCCACCACTCCAAAGTCACACCTCTGCCCCCTTGCTCTGGATTCTGGATGAGTGTGCACTAGGGCTCATCACCAGCACAAATGCAGTCTTATTTACGGCCAATCAGGACACCCTTGGCGTCCAGACCAGATTCCTACCTGTCCATAAGCATCTACTGCTAATCTGGAGACTTCTTTGCTCCTCGCCATCTTGCTTTTAGACTCTACTGCATTCACAGGAGGGTCTAGTCCATCCTGGAAAGCTCTTTAGGGTCCTGAGGCACAAGCTGGTCCTGGGAACCAGGCAGGGAGGGCGCGCCTTCCTTGCCTCTCCAAGTGGAAGCTGGAGATGGTGAATCTCTGCGTTCTTCGACTGGAGCACACTCAGCACCATAGGAGAACTGATCTTCTGGAACTTTTCGTAAGTCAATATTATTCTTGCTAGTTGGACAAGATCATTCCTTCAGTGGAGCAAAGCACCACGCCGGTTCTGGTAAAATAATACCACTGATGTGGTCCAGGGCCCTCTGCTCCTGCTGGGAGTTCCCCCCTCCCCCCATCCACCCCCTCTCTGTCATTGCAAACCTTCTGTGCGGTCCTAACTGTGGGGACCCTTCAGTGACTACTCCATGCCCTGGGCCCCGTACTGGACCTAAGGTTTTAATGGCACACGTTGGTAGTTATCTTTCCTCTGTTTGTAGCCTGACTGCCCGACCCCTACCACTGCGGCTGCCCACCACTTAAACTTCCTAAGATATTAGATTAACCAATTTAACCAGATGGATATCAGTAAGGAAAACATATAACTCAGGCAAGGCCGTATTTATTAAAAGGCAAGACATAAGACTTAAAAAAAAGTGGTTGATAAACACACCCAAATCCAAACTCATTCATATTCAAATGACTAAAATTATGGCCACATTATGCATTTGTACCTTCATGGTATTTTTTTTTTAGATGTACCTTCATGGTATTTAAAAAAAAAAAGATAATACCCAGTTTGGGAAAAACATTTCAGTGCTTGGAATTTCTTGTGGGGAAATTAATGGCACAGCCCAAAAAAGGAAGCGCCAAGGTCACAAATGTTCAAAAGTTGTGGAATTTCGTACCAGGAAATTGTTTGCAGCTATTAAACCGTGACATGAGAAATATCGGTGCCTGATGGTCAAATAAAAATCAAGGATATACTATCCCAACTTTGGGTGCAGGGATGCCTGCTATATTCCTTGTTAGATACTACTCATTGTTCCCAAACATTTAACAAAAATCAGGCATTATTTTTAAGGGTAAGAGAAAGCCAACGAAGCGCTTTGGCCTATCTCTGATATTGTGAGAAACGATGAAATAGTTTTGTCCTGGGTTGTCACTTGCCTAACAGTACTGGGGTCCAAGTTTCTCGGGTGAAAGAGTTATATTGCCATTTGTCTTTGTTGGCAGATTCTTCTCACTGCTTTTGGGAAACCTGAGATGTGGGTAAAGGCGCGTGTGTTAAATTCCTGCCGGAAGTCTGGCCACAAAACTGCCCGATAGAAACTTCGCCAGTAGGAAGTGAGATGTGCCACTCGCCAAGCCACCAGGTCCTACGCAGGGCAGGCTGGAATACCCGCGCTCCTGCCGTGCCGGGTCCTGGGGTCTGGGCTTTGAGACTCTCGTTGGCTAGACAGAGGGGGCCACGAGCGCAGGACCGCCTCTGCGGGTGTTGCGTGTGTTTCCACCCAAGTCACGCCCTTGATTTTTAGCTTCCCTGGGGTCCAGATGTCGTTTGCCTACCCCGTTCCTCCTGTGATTCTCAGATGCATCGCCTTCAAATATGTACACTTGTAGCCAGTATAGACACCTCAGTTCTTCGGTGTAAACTATTGGGATATGTGGGCATACCTTTGCCGAAGAATCTTTCCTCCACTGTAGACCACTGCGCTCCTCTTGTTTTCCTCACTATTCAAATTTTAAAAGAATATGTAAATCCAGATGTGCTTTCCTGAGTGCCATCATTTCCCCCTTTCAGATCTCTTCTTGAGTCACTTAACGTCTCCCTGTGTCCTTCATGCCCCATCACCCCACCCCCTCAAACAGCCCGCCGGCTTCGGCTTTCCCCGAGCAGGAGCCAAGTCGGGAATGCTCGGTTAAGGTGGAGGGGGCCAGTGTCTCTGTGCGTCAGCAATGTCCCATCAGCTCAGGCACGGAGGAGGGGTGTGAATGCTAACAACTGACCAGCAGAGAGGCATTAGGGGCAGTTGGTGGTGCAGGAGGGAGCCTGGGATTTGAATTGGGGCAGCGGCTGGGCCTGGGCCCACACGGCCGAGAGGAAGAACAAGCTGCCCCTGCGCGTCGTGAGGCCCTACCCGGGGAAGTCCCCATGCTGTTCTGGGACAGGGGAGTCGGGGGAGGGAGGACAGAGTGCCCTTCGAGCTCCTGGTTGGCACCTGTCTAGAGCTGCGGCGCCTTAGACTTTCATGAGATTGTAAACTCTACTCCCGGACGCACGCTCATCTCTTTGATTTTATAATCTTAGTGCATAATTTAGCACCTGCCACTGAGTAGGTGACTTCTGTGAATACCAATGAGGGAGGCATTTACCAGACGTCACACGGTTCCCGGTGAGCCCCGGAAACTTCTATATTGAGGTGAAATGTAAGTCTCATTAAGCTGTCTGTGGCAGGTGTCATGGCCGCAGCATTCCGGGCCCCCTCCCCCCTCAGACACTTGCGGACCCAGACACCCAGCGCCCAGGCCTAGTGGGAGGGGCGGAGCACAATGATTTAAGGTGGCTTCTTCCTGGTGGACTCTCTCCAAATACAGGGTAGTAAGAGGGCCCCGAGGAAGAAAGCGCTGCTTCTAGAGTCCTGACTGCAAATGTGATTGGGCACGTGGGTTCTGGAGCTGCAACAGGACTTGCCGACTGTGCATGCTCCCAGCTCACCCCCAGTGCCACCCCAGAGCACAGAGAGCTATGTCCTCACTCTCCCTGTTCTGGGGGAAACACAAGGCCACTTTAGTCCATGTTCTGTTACTTGTAACCAATTACTCCTTTTTTTTTATTCATTTTTTTTTAATTTAAATTCATTTTGCCAACATATAGTATAACACCCAGTGCCCATCCCATCACGTGCCCTGCTTAGTCCCCTCACCCAGTCACCCCATCCCCCCACCTGCCTCCTCCTCCACAACCCTTTGTTTCCCAGAGTCAGGAGTCTCTCATGGTTTGATTCCCTCTAATTTTTCTCACTCAGTTCCTCTCCTTTTCCCTATAATCCCTTTCCTATTTTTTATATTCCCTGTGTGAGTAAAACCATATAATGTTTGTCCTTCTCTGACTGACTTATTTCACTCAGCATAATACCCTCCAGGTCCATCCACATCGAGGCAAATGGTGGGTATTTGTCATTCCTAATGGCTGAGGAATATCCCATTGTATACAGAGACCACAGCTTCTCTATCCATCATCTTTCGATGGACATTGCTGCTATAGACATCGGGGTGCAGGTGTCCCGGCGTTTCACTGCATCTGTATCTTTGGGGTAAATCCCCAGCAGTGCAATTGCTGGGTCTTAGGGAAGATCTATTTTTACCTCTTTGAGGAACCTCCACAGTTTTCCAGAGGGGCTGCACCAGTTCACATTCCCACCAACAGGAGGGAATGTGCAGGAGGGTTCCCCTTTCTCCGCATCCTCTCCAACATTTGTGGTTTCCTGCCTTGTTAATTTTCCCCATTCTCACTGGTGTGAGGTGGGATCTCATTGTGGTTTTGATTTGTATTTCCCTGATGGCAAGTGATGCGGAGCATTTTCCCATGTGCTTGTTGGCCATGTGTGTGTCTTCCTCTGAGAAATGTCTGTTCATGTCTTTTGCCCATTTCAGGATCGGATTGTTTGTTTCTTCGCTGTTGAGTTTAATACGTTCTTTACAGATCCTGGATACTAGCGCTTGATCTGATACGTCATTTGCAAATACCTTATCCCATTCTGTAGGTTGTCTTTTAGTTTTGTTGACTGTTTCTTTCACTGTGCAGAAGCCAATTACTCCTAATTAATGCCAAGTCAGCATACACCATTGACTCTTCTGCTGGCCTTAGGAAACAGGAACCCACATTCCTTCTTTCTTCTAGCACCTCACTAAAGTGCTGTGAATTCCCAGGTCAATATCTTCCAGGGGAGCCAGCACAAGGCACGCTGGTGTTTGTTTTCCACTCACCTATGCTTATGAAGCACCTGCTATTCACCAGGCAATGTGCTAGACACGCCCCTTTAATCTTCTGAAATACTTATTTCTTCCATTGCCTCCGTGTACCTGAATCCACACGGCATTCCTCTCACTGTGTCCCGTAAGTGGTAGTCTGCATTCAAGAGGCCTCATGAGTGACATCACTTGTTGTGGAGAAGCTTACAGTGGAGGCAGGTGTCTCCTGTGAGGATTTCAAAAGTGCGAAGTGTGAGTGGATACGTCTTCCAACTTGGCTGTGATTTTGTTAACGAGTGTATTTTCGGAGGCTTTGTTCCTGCTCCCTTTGCTTCTTCAAGCCAGGTGCTGAAGAACTGTGTCATACTGACAGCCACAAAGAGTGGGATAAATAAATCATGATGCTCTTGTCACAGTGGCCACCTGGATCTGAAACTTCTCTGTCTTTGGAAAATCAGCTGAACAACAGCTGCTACTTCAGGGGTGACTTTATTACCAAAAATCTTTCTGAAGCACCCATTTTGGATGCTCTTGGCAGTGGAAACTGCACCCATTTGTTGGTACTGAAAGCCATTCCCACTGAGGGATAAGTCACTGTTGAAATATTGCTCTTTCACCAACTCTCCTGATACCTCAAGCTTAGAAACTTTATAAAATGGGAACACGCAATGGTTAAATAGAGGTCAAATAGAGGGCATTTCTTTTGCCTATTTCATGTGGGCCTAAGCAAAGGCTTAGAAGAGCCAAGCAATGTGTTGTAAGTCAGATAAGTGGCAGGTGGGGGATCTTTCAACCCGGTTGGTGTTACCCCAGGGATGAAGTACAGATCTGCTCTCCTTTTGAATGGAACTGCCTCCCTTACTGCCCCAAGAGAGCTGCGCCCTCAAATTCTGGATGGTGGAGGAAAGGTGTGAATTGTTGCCGATGGCACTTAAAATGAACAGAGCTTCTCCCAGCCCTTCATGTTTGGTAAATTGCTCTTAACCATTTATGTCTTGCTCTTGTCCACCAGGAGGGACACCTAAACTCCCAGATTAGCTAGACTTCAGGCAGGGAGAGGAAAGAGATGGGGAAAGATTCCTGTTTGGTTCTGAAGAATTCGAGCTTCTGGCCTGTCACCTTGTCCATCACTGTCCAGTGCCTGCCTCCTTTCAACAGTATCTCTGGCAAGGATGTGTGTTTTACTTTCCCTGTTCCTGTTAAAACACCCCTGTCCCGGAGGGAGCATGCTACTTGTGATGGAACATCTGGGGAAGTTGATTTCCCCTGCATTTCACTATCACTTATCAACGGATTCAGAAGCATTTTACCGAGGACTTGAACTTTGCTCTATACTTGCATCTTGCCAAGGGAAGCAGGTTGGTCCTGCTATGGGCGGTTGCTTGTCTAGTTACTACTTTAGAGACATTACAACCTTGTTTCTAACAAAATCCTAATCCCAGGGGTTGGAAATGGTTTGGACACGTAGCCCAGGAGGGATGATCAGATTCTTATCCCTACAAAGTGGAAGTGACTCTCAGAGGCCTGCCCTGTCCTCTGTTGGACCTCAGCATGGAACGTTCATATAAAACTTGATCCGGGAAGTCATGTCTGAAATAGGAGATAAGGTGAACAGAGACAACTAGAGAAATTCTGGAGCTCAGTGAAGAAAAATAATGAAGGAGACATCCAGAGAGAAAAAATGGTGGCCATGTGACCCCAGATAGGGAGCACAGAGACAGTCTTTCATCCTTTTATCCCAAAGTGGTTCCCCTTCAGTTATTGGCACCTGCCTCTCAAGAGGTCTTCCTGTCCTTAAAATCTGGAGACGCTCTTATATCCTCCCTCCTTCAATTCCTCTTTTACTGTTTTGGCTTGTTCAGGACAGTTCTGTGCCTATAAAACAGTGACCTTGCCTGGGTCTTTGTTATTCAGCAAAGTAAGGAACAGGTTCCTTTGAGCAAGGAGTGTCTATGGTTACCTCTCTACTGAAGGAAACTGCAGGGCTTTATTCTTCCCGGAAAGGTTCTTTCTTTCCATTTTGAATCCCTTTTGCACCTGCTACCTTTACTATTCGATCTGCAGAGAGGGTATTGAACGTGGAGAAAGTTTTACTTCCCATTTCAAGCTAATTCTCATCTTGACCACTACTTCTGTTGGAGTTAGTACCTGCAGATGAGGAGGTTTAAAAAAGCAATTGACTAAATGTCTCCAGGATCATCCAAACTTTACGGAGTGGAGGCTGCATGGAAGATTAAACTATTTTGTACATTTGGATCCAACTGAAGTGGAGATCCCCACATGTCATAATTATGGATGCTCTGGACAGATGTTCTTTAGGTGGTCCAGCTGTGCAGTGTGAGCTCCTTCTCATTTCTTCTTCTTCTGTTGGTTTCTGTTCTTTGAGTCTTCTTTGCATCCCAAATCCTAGCCTTCATCTTTACCCCTCCTGGTAACCCTACCCTAAATATGTGGCCAGCCCCACTTCTATATTTTTATGGTGGCTAGATCTCCTTGGCCCTCTGTCACCACTGCCTCCACACTACCTGTTCCAGCTGCTGGTGAGACAGAGTGACAGCACCACTCCAGGGGTCCCCTCTCCAAACCTGAGGTGGGTCCCCTTCCCACTTCCCTTTCACCTGAGCTCTACACAAGCTTGCTCCCCAAACTGTACTTTCCCCAGGACCCATATGCATTCTGTTCCCTCTGCCTGAAATAGGTCTCCTCCCAATGTTTCTTCTTCTGTGGCTTGTAAGTGTCTGTCCAATATTCATGGCTCCTGAGAAGCTACATTTTAGATGCTGCTGCTGCTGATAATGACGCTGATTTGTCACTGTGCTTGAGCATTCATATTGTGTACTTCTGCATAAGGAAATGATTTTTAGAAATATGCTCAATTTACCACCTCATCCGTTTATCTCATACGGCCTTTTGTATGGATGTAGAGTATAAATAACTTCAAAATAAAGGAATAAGGGATATGGATTTTGAAAAATACAAAAATTGTGAAATTGACTTTAATGAAAAATGATATAACGTTAAATGGGTTTAATGGGTTAAATGGTTTTCTGGTTTCTAATCTTTTTTAAGCTAGGAATTCTTTATCATGCAGAGAAAATAGATAAATACAATCAAGATAATTGTCATAAAATAAAGGTTTTAATGTCTGGGCTTCACCCATGGGTTCTTTTACTTTCCCTTATTATATTGAACAGTTTGAGAGATTCATGATCATGAACCAGTTGAAATACTCACAAAATGCATGATATCCTGGAAGTCTTTAAATTAAGGCAAGATTTTAAATACTAGGTTTTCCCTCCTCCATGTAATAATAGGATATGAGATTTTCAAGGTTTCTGAATGGCTACACTGGGATGCTCGCCCTTCATGTCAGTGACAAGTAATGAGTCAGAACTATCAGGAAGCATCGAGAAAACAGACAATGTAATACCAGCTCCAATTTAAAGGATCTGGCAGTGAACATTAAAATTAAAAAAAAAATGTTTTTTTTTAAATTTTTAAAAAATTTTTATTTATTTATGATAGTTACAGAGAGAGAGAGAGAGAGGTAGAGACATAGGCAGAGGGAGAAGCAGGCTCCATGCACCGGGAGCCCGATGTGGGATTCAATCCCGGGTCTCCAGGATCACGCCCTGGGCCAAAGGCAGGCGCCAAACCGCTGCGCCACCCCGTATCCCAAAAAAAAAAAAAATGTTTTTAAGACATTGAAGCTACTAGAAAAATCATGAAAATTGAGTGGGGTAACAGTGCTCAGCAAACATTACATTTTCTCTGACACTGGCGTTAGCATTGCTTGTCCATTTTCTGGTCTAATAGAATGTAATAATCCAACAGGGTCAGCAGTGATATGCACCTCTTCCGCATACGTTTCTGTTTGCATTTATGAGATCCAATTATAATAAAAACACTGTAAGGTGGATTCTAAAAACATTTGCAATGCTAATACAGCCTGAAAATTTGCAGCTAATTAGAAAGCCATACCTTTAAAAAATGCAAAGCTAATATAGATAACATATAAAAGTGTGGCTACTTCGGTTTTCCTTTTTTTTCCCCCCTAAAAGCTAAGCCTGGAATGCTTGTGAATTCCATGTGCTGCTGGGCAGTGCAGACTGGCCTCATTCTTTATGGAAGTAGGAGGGCAATGGGACAGCGCAGGGAAGAGAATTGCCCGGGGAGATGATATGCCCTCTACATACGGGTTAGTTTCTTCATCTATGTCATTAGTAGTGAAATATTTTACCTAGTGAAGGAAAAACGATGGATTTCAAGAGTATCTAGAATAAAAGAATTTGAACATCCTTCTGCTAATCACTCTTTTCCCACAAACTGCCCTTCACTTCTGGCTCTCAGTACCACACTGGAGGAGAACCGAGAGGACACCTGGCAGACCGAAGATGATCTCGTCCCGGCAGACTCCAGTGTGTGGTCAAGCAGCTGCGCAGCTTACTGTGCCTCTTGCCACAGTCAGAGGAAACTGAGAAACAACCGGACTGTTTCCTGTGAGCTCTAAAAATCATGCCAGAAGGGGCAGTCCATTCATGTCACTGGCACATGTTGAATTGCATCCTCTGGGAATCCCAACGTCGGACTTCTAACTCCCGGCACCTCAGAACATGACCTTATTGGGGAATTGGGTGATTGCAGGTGTATTAGTTTAAAAAAGGCCACACTGGAGCCGAGTGGGCCCCTGATCCAGTATGGGGGGCGGTCCTCATAGGAAGAAGCTTGGAGACAGACACACACAAGGGAAAAGGATATGAAGAGACACAGAGGGGAGGCGGCCGTCTTCACACTAAGCAGGGAGCCTGGGACAGCTTCTCACAGCCTCTGAGGGAACCAGCCCGGCCCACGTGTGGCCTCCAGGAGTACCTGCCCTGTGGGACCAAGGTACTGCAGCCCTAGCAAACAAATACGCATATAAAGTAAGAATTTTAACTCTATTCCCTCAAAACTCTGCTCATCGCAGCAGAGCAGCTGTCCCCAGTTTCTGTCCCTTTTATCTCAAAATCTTTACATCTTTTATTTCTTTGCTGAGACATTCTATTTTTTGTGTGTGTCAACAATGTCCGTAATTAAAAAAACAAAACAAAACAAAAAAAGTCTGTAATTGCTTGCTGAAACACTTTTTACTACGGCTGCTTTAGGATCTTCTGTTAGATCATTTTAACATCTCTGACATTTGAAATTTGACATATATCGATTGTCTTCTTTTTCACTCAGTTTGAGATCTTCCAGATTCTCTTGATGACAGATGATTTTTGATTGAAAACTGGACATTTTCATGTTATGTTATGAGAATTCTGGGTGATACTTACACTTTTTGACTTACTCGGCTTTCATTGACACATCTCCAGGATGGGAAGGGAAGTGACGTCACCTCGTTACCTGCACTGGAGTTGTAAATCCAGGGCCATCCAAGGGACACCTCTTGCTCTTGTTGGGTGGGGTGGGAGTCTCCATTTCTCCTGCTTTCTCCACTAGTACCAGGGCATGGGGGCCTCGTGACTGGTCAGTAGTGATCAAATTCTCTGAGTTAGCCTTCTTCACATCCAGTGGGATGGTGGGCATTGCTTCAGGTTCATGAGGTGGAAGTTCTAAGGTGCTCACTCCGCCCTGGCTGACGCGGGTGGGGTGGGGCTGCAGTGGCAGCTGTGGTGTGTGGTCGAAGAGGAGTGGTTATTTTATGAAAGGTCACGCTCTTCCTATGTTGCTCTTCTTCCTCATTCTTTGGCTAGAGGGAGTCGGCTTCCGTTAGGGCTTGGCTGCACCCATTGGCATTGCTGGGTGTTTAGCTCCTTCAGCAACATGCTTCGTCTATATGAGGCCAAAATAAAAGTCAGGGAACTTACCACCGTGTCTTTCCCGAGTTCCGAGTTCACTGGCTAGCTTCCCTCTCCTTCTCACATTTTGGGTTGTTTCCTTTTATATATAACGTCCTGGTTTCTTGAGAGGAATTAGAGAAGCAGAAGTCCTTGCCCCTTCACTGAGGAAGTGATACTGTTCAAAATGCTTTTTCAGAGTTGCCTATATAATTCTTGGGGCTCCATGCAGAATAAAGAAAAAGGGATTCTTGTTCAAAAGTTAAGGGGAAATCTGCACATAGGGTACTCAAATATTTTTTAAGACATTATAAGGCTAATATAATAGGGTTGCGAAATGTGATCAGAAAGGTGAGACCACTGATTGAGCAGTGAGCTGGACCCAGACACTTGGAGGATCCTCATCGGCTCCCCTGTCCTTGGAATGTGGGCTCCACTTATCTATCTTGCTCCCAGAGGCTGCCCCAAGGACAGCCTTGAAATGGTGACCTGGGGACAGATGCAGGGATCCATTCATTTTGCTGCTGCCCAAGACGAGCGTCCTATGTAAGTTCCCTTTGCAATTATTAAATTGCCACCTGCCATCCTGGAGAGGCCACCTCTTTCTTTGCTCTCTGCCCACCTGTGTGAATGGGGTCAGTTTTAGCCTCACCAGGAAAGCTCCCAAAAGGACTGTGAACCTGCAACTGGCGAGTCAGGCAGGAGGCCAAAGAAATGGGTCTTGGGAAAGAGGCATCTAGTGGGAAAATCCCCAGTGGGCCATCAGCCTCTGGGTGGGAAGGGTTGGCCCTCAGGTCGGGTGCTTGTAGACCGCCCCACGCATGAGGGGATGCCCAGAAAACACCAGCTGGTCCAATGTGCTTGCTGGAGGAATTAGGCATTGTGCGTGGTGGGCAGGCAGGGCAGCAGGTGGTAGCGGGGTAGCCGCAGTGGCCTGGGTGAACTGTGGGCACTTCTGCTGGTCGGCAAGGCCCAGCTGGAGGCTAAAGCTCATGTCCGGACATTAAAAGATGAGCTGGGATTAGAAACAAGAGTATCCACCAGCCTCATGGCTTTTGGGGCTGACGGACAGGGCGGGACAGCAGGGAAAAAAGTGAGAGAACTTAGAACTAGGAGGGCTCAAGCTGCCCCGGGTGAAGGTCAGGGCACTTGCCTGGCTCTGGGTGCTCAGTCAGTTAAGGTCTTACTCTTGATTTTGGCTCAGGTTTTGATCTCAGGGTCTTAAGTACTAGCTCCTGGGTGCTCAGTCAGTTAAGGTCTTACTTTTGATCTTGGCTCAGGTTTTGATCTCAGGGTCTTAAGTACTAGCCCTACCCTGGGCGTAGAGGTTTGCGACAAAACCTTTTTAGGAAACTAAGAGGTGGAATCCCACCCCCCCCCCAAAAAAAAAGTGATAACAATTTAAAATATTATCATAATTGAGGAGGAGACAGACATCCCAAGTCTTCTGGCTTTTAATACAAAGGAAAATTTTAAATGGAAATTATCCCCAAAACTCCTAGGAGAAAAGCTCCCCGACACCCTGTCTCCCTTGAAGCTGTAAACTTATCCTGTCTTTAATATGTAAACAGCCCAGGAGATAACCAAAACATCGCCCTCAAAGGTTGAAGAAAAAAAAGCAAGGGAAGGCTCCTTAAAAAACAGACTATCAGACATGATCAACCGGCTTGTAGGGAAAATAGGAAAGTGTCAGGAAAGCATAAGGAACGAGAATACACTTTTGTTGAGGGGAAAAGAAAATCATTTAGTCCTGAAACGAGACTGGCCGTTTAGAGAGGGACAATTTAGGACAAAATCTAAATGAGAAAAGAAAGTCATAGGAGGTTTGCAAAGGGGAATCTCTGGGAAAGAATTTTATGCATGATCAGGACTAAGACTGGGATACGTGAGTTTGAAAGGACACTGGTAAAAAGATTAGTTTTTTTTTAAATCTCCCTTTCTGTTAAGAAGACAAAATTTTCTTGGATTGTTGGTCTGCTCTTGAGAAGAAATGAACAAAGGTTTTTCTTTATCTGCCCAGAGAAGCAAAGTTTCTACGTTTCGCCTTTCCCAAGTGTGTAAGAAACTCTCATCAGATCCTTAGCCATATGGCCGTTTTTAAATCTTTCATTATTTGCAGAGCTATTGTTTTACCCGAGATGTGTTTCTGCAAAAGTGCTCCATCCCCCGGGAGATTCACGGAAAAGACTATGACAAGTAAGGTTTCTGAAAACTGTTGCTTTCATATGGGAGGGACAGTGAGGAACATTTCAAGGGCTTGCCCACGGTGACCCCATAGCCTCACCATATGTCATGGGGTGTCCTGGGGACCTGACTCTGTCCTCTTTCCTGCATCAGTGAGATGAGCCCATGACATTGACCATATAACGCTAACATGTAAAGCCTTGTCTCTGCTGGAAGACACCCTGCATGATTTGCTGGAGCACCCGTGGGGGAGAAGCTGGCATGGAACCCAATGCATGGGCCTTGGGTGCAAATTCAGAGCACATGTACTGCTGCAGGGTTTGGGATGATGTATTGTAGGGTAAGACTCAGCTTGCCCTCCAAATTGTGATTGATAGGATGCAAGCCTATCCAACCCCTAAGAATGTAAAAGGTGGCATGCAACCCTCTTTTTTTTTAATTAATTAATTAATTATTTTGGCATGCAACCCTCTATAGGGATTTTTGATGTTTGGAGGACTTTCGTTCCATACCTGGCACAGGGCCTCCATCCCTTATGTCACCCAGTGGGGGAATAAAAGGCCCAGGTGGTCTGGGAAGCAAAGCAGCAAAGCTGTCTTTGAGGAGGCAAAAATATGAGGAAAACAAATTAGAGTTTTGGGTACCTTACAAGCAAAATTCCCATTTGAGTTAGAGGTGTCTGTGACTCTGGAAGGTGTGGGTCAGGCTCTGTAGCAGAGATAAGAGGAAACAGTGCCCCTAGGATTTGGGTCTCAGCTCTGGAAGGAGACAGAAAGCCGATATTCCCATTCAGGGCACAGCGCTCCTCCAGATAAAGCCCCTCACACAGCAGCCAGTGACTTGGCTGGTGATCACTCATGAGCCCTGGCTGGTAACCCTTTACACCGCAACTGGGCTCTTCTAAGGGGGTTTATACTATGGCTCAGAAAATGCAGAGTCAAGGGGTGGATGGTTCTAAATAAGCCCTTATGGGGTCAAAGTGTGTGAAAAGACATTTGGGTCCATCTGCAAGAGCCCCGGGGCAGTCCTCACCGTCTTCCATGTCCAGCTCATCCCTGGCAATCAGGAAGCTGAGGCCCTAGTTCAGATACAAGCTTTCACTACTGACCCATCAGTAGGTACAAGAGACTGGGTGCATAGAAGGAATGGCCATCGCCATGCTTGAGGAGGATGGCCCATTGCCAAGGACACCATTTTATCCTTGAAATACGATGACTTGGTTAATAGAGTAACAGCCTGTCCCACATATTCTAAACCCTGCCCAAGGCAACTGCCAAAAGAATCTGGAGCCACTTACCAGAAATCCCAAACAGCAGGAGTTTGGCAAGTTGATAATATCGACCCCCTTTCTCTGAGTGAAGGCTCTAACTGTGCTCTTGTTTATGTGGACCTTATGCTTGGCCTAACCTAAACCTTTCCTGCTGTCACATAAACCAGGGATTGGGGGCACCTGGGTGGCTCAGTTGGTTAAGCGTCTGCCTTTGGCTCAGGTCACCATCTTGGGTCCTGGGATGGAGCCCCATGTTGGGTTCCATGCTCAGCAGAGAGTCTGCTTCTCCCTCTCTCTCTGACCTTTCCTCCCACTCATGCTGGTTCTTTCCCTCTCCTGTGTTTTCTCTCTCAAATACATACAAAATAAAAATATAAAAATCTTCAAACCAGGGACTGGAAAAAATTAACTAAATATTGATACATATCAGTAACCTCATCAAATAGATAGTGGTTGGGGGAAATCACATTTGAAAGGTCATGATGTGCAAGACGGGCCCCCCAAATCCTGTGACATTAAATAAAGCTTTCATCCTCCCATAACCCACCTGCAACGGTTGATAAGGAAAAAAAGAAAAAGGAATGTGAAAGCAGTAAATTACATCATTAACAGGTTGGCCAGGTTGAGTACGGTGCTGTCCAGGCTTTAATTAAATAATTAACTTATTTATTTAAGATAGAGAGCATGAGTGGCGTGGGAGCAGGGCAGAGGGAGAAGGAGAGAGAATCTTAAGCAGGTTCCATGCTCAGTGCAGAGCCTGATGTAAGGCTCGATCTCACAACCCTGAGATCATAACCTGAGCTGAAATCAAGAGTCGGATGCTTAACTGACCGAGCCCCCAGGTGTCCTCAGGCTTTAATACATTTAAATGACCAACCACTAAGACCTGTTGCCCCACCTGCCAGACTAGGGACCCTGCCAAGAAGTCCAACACCAGAATGGTGTGGAAGTTGTGGGAAACAGCCGTTGTCCGGACCCTCACCATAGATCAATGCTCTACACTGCTGCGCACACCAAGGCCCATCACACCTGGGAAAGGATTTACCTACAGGAATTGGCAATGGGATGTCCTGCCAGGGTTGGTGAGTTACTTTGCACCCCCGGGTGAGGAGGGACCACCCCACCTCCCCTGGGATCCCGTTGTCCTGCTACCACCTGGACCTGATGAAATGCACTGTGCCTGAGATCAACTCTGCAGCTCGAGAGAGGGGAGAATGTGGGGGTTCTGTTTTGGCAAATCCCACCCCCAGTCCATCTCCTCATGCCTGAGAATGTTACCTCTCCTGGCCAACAGGTGTGGTCTTCACAACCAGGTCAAGTTTCTAAAGTTGCCAACCTCCGTCTCCTCAAGGCCAGGCAAACACTGCCTTTCACTGATCTAATCGTTTGGCCCATGTCTTTGTTCCACCCGTAGGCGCGGAGGGCACTACAGCTCACATAGAAGCCTTCACCAAAGTTGTTCAGCAAGCCCTGAATGACAACAACTAGGCCTGTCCTTCCTGAAAAGTGAAATGTCTCTAGTAAGAAAAGTTGTTCTCCGAATATGACAGCCTCGGACATTGTTACTGCTTCCAAGGTGGAACCTGTGTCATTATCAGAGTGTTGTGTGTTCAGACCCGATGACTCTGTTAATGCACCGTCCTTACTAAATCATATGAGGACACAAGTTAACACCCTGAATGCTCCAACCCCCAGCCTAGGAATTTAATAAGTGAATGGTTCAGATCCTGGGGCTCTTAGTGGAAAGAGTGGTCACTGATTTTAGATATTGTCTTGATCTGTGTTTTCTCTTGCATGTGTCTGCATTGTTGCTGTGGCATCCACCTCCAATGCAGCCACACACCTGCCACAAGCCAGCTCCGTGCTAGTGGAATGCCTTGCTGACGGCACATTGCAGGAGACAGGGACGTGTGGGATTATAGGAGCAGGTCAGCTGGGCTGGAGTGTTGGGGAACGTGATCCAAAACACGTGACTGTGGGTGACCCGTCAGCTGACCCTCAGGCACTCTGAGGCTCCTCACCAGCTCCCCTGTCCTTGCAATGGGGGTGCCACTTGCCCTGCCCACTCCCAGAGACCTCCCCAAGGGTACGACCCCTTAAGATAGAGACTAGATGTTAAAAATGCCTACACAGGGAACGCCTGGGTGGCTCAGTAGGTTAAGTGTCCAACTCTTTTTTTTTTTTTTTTTTTTTTTTTTTTTTTTTTTTTTTTTTTATTTTATTTTATTTTATTTTTTTTTTATTGGTGTTCAATTTACTAACATACAGAATAACACCCAGTGCCCGTCACCCATTCACTCCCACCCCCCGCCCTCCTCCCCTTCTACCACCCCTAGTTCGTTTCCCAGAGTTAGCAGTCTTTATGTTCTGTCTCCCTTTCTGATATTTCCCACACATTTCTTCTCCCTTCCCTTATTTTCCCTTTCACTATTATTTATATTCCCCAAATGAATGAGAACATATAATGTTTGTCCTTCTCTGACTGACTTACTTCACTCAGCAGTGTCCAACTCTTGATTCTGGCTCAGGTCATGATCTCGGGGTTGTGGATTGAGCCCCACATTGGGCTCCATGCTCAGTGGGGAGTCTGCTTGAGATTCGTCTCTCCCTCTCTACCTCTCCTTGCTCACATGCTCTCTCTCTCTCTCTCTCAAATAAATAAATAAAATACATCTATTTTTTTTTTAAAGAAAATATCTACAGGGTACCTATGACTGAGCTGAGTTAGGGCCTCTTTGTGACCTTTTGATATTTGGGGGTAGGTGTGGGGATCCATTCATTTTGCTGCTGCCCAAGACAAGCTTCATATGTAAGTTCCCTCTGCTATTATTAAAATTGCCACCTGCCTACCTGGAGTGGTCCTACCTCTTCTCCCTGTCTGCTGGCCCTCTGCAAATGGGGTCTGTTTCAGATTGCACCAGGGAAGCTGACCTACTATTTGTAGGTCAAGGCCCCTACAAATAGTGACACAAAAATAATAATATGCCCTTCCTATTACTAAAATAATCTTTGTGTGATAATTTCATATAATTCATGAATAATACTCCTTTATTAACATGATATCTCCATTGATCATAAGACTTTTCTAACTTCTCTCTGCAAACGTATTTCTGGAGTCAACATTCACACTTTAGCAGCTCCCATTTCCATTTGCATAATTGCAAGTGACATCTGTGTCTCTCGGCAGATGCAAAGTCGCGGTAGGGGTGCCAGGACACAGTCAGAGGGCAGTGGAGGATGCAGCCTGGCCCACAGGTGTGGTGACCACACCGACGTGCAGCGTGCTGTCAGCGTTCCCATGTGTGCGCAGACGGGCTATGGTGGCTCATAGAGATCTGCGGGTATCTCAGCGGATCCTCTTACCTGGAATACAGCAACCTAAACAAACAAGCAAAAATCAAGAAAGAAAAGCAACTTGGAGAAAACAGAGACAAAGCGGAGGGAGGACAGTGTTAGCATATCATCGATATTCTTAGAGAAGCCATCACATTTTTCTGGAAAGAGCCAGAGAGCATTCTCAGGCCTTGGGCCCCCACTCAACGCTGCTGTTGAAGTGTGGATGGCATAGGCAACACTTATGGGGATGAGTGGCCTGTGTGCTCACCAAACCGTACTTACAAACCAGCTGGCCGGATTCGACTCTTGGGCCTTGGTTTTGCAACCTGGCTTATAGGGTAGGTTGTATTTTGAGAACAGAGGAGGCTTGGGGTTGAGGGTGGAAGAGCCAGAGTGGAGGACTTGGGGAGAGATGGCGGTGGAGCAGAAGAATCGGGAGTTTGCTGATTGAGTAAACAGATGGAAGGAAGAAGGCAGATAAATCAAAAGACTGATCCCACGGGTCCCCCTGTAACGGGTATGGAAAGCAGGAAGAGGTAAGTTCGGGGTAACTAACATACTTTAGGGAGAGGCTGAGGATTTTCAAAGTCATCAAGCTATGACAGCTTTCTCTCCTTTCACAGATCTTATAAGCAGCAACCATTTGGAAAATAATGTCCAAATGAAGAAATGCTTTCAAAAGGTGTACAGTCAGGTAAACGGAGTCCAAAGATGAAGCCAAAAGGGCGATGTGAAGTTTTTTGTTAAGGTTTTGTTAATTGACTATTGGTGTTGGGACGCCTGGGTGGCATCTGCCTTTGGCTCAGGTCATGACCCGGGGGTTGTGGGATCGAGTCCCACGTCGGGCTCCCCGCAGGGACCCTACTTCTCCCTCTGCCTGTGTCTCTGCGTCTCTCTGTGTGTCTCCCATGAATGAATAGATAAAATCTTTAAAAACATGACCATTGGTGTCATTGGTAAGGCTTCCAGTCAACAGTAGGCTATTTACTAGTACTTAAGTTTTGGAGGAGTCAAACATTATACGTGGATTTTTGACTATGCAGGAGGTCAGCACCCCTCATCCCTGCATTGTTCAAGAGTTTTGGGTGCTGTGCCAAAAGAGTCAAGAATTTGAATGATTTCAGATGTCATATTTGAGAGCGATGACTTCATAGCACTGTGGGAAATCATATCTAACCCATAAGTTTAGACTTAGGCAACATGCAACTTAAATATGAGAGTGGATACGAGTATTTCCATACATGCAAGGTCTCTACAGTCCATGTCCCATCGCTGTTTCTTCATCAGCTGATAAAGGCTGAGCTCTGCCCAACAGAGGGACTAAAGTGAGGGCGAAGCACTCGCTGAACTCAAGGTGAAGGAGATGCCATATTGGAGATATGGGAGCACTTTGGGGAGAGCAGTGAGGGAAACACAGGTGCAGGCATGCACCTGTCCAAGCAGGTTGTCCAGGGGAAGGACACACGGATGCTGCCGTTGTAAAGAGGACTGCCACCCGGGTCGCCACCTGCATCCTCGCTGTGCTTGGATGATGCCACCGAGCAAGACCCGTCTCCCCTGTGCGCCCTGCTGCCTCCATCAGCTGAGGCCCCCCCTTCCCTCTCCACTGAGGTGCGGTGCCCTGGCCTGTTTCCGGGAGCTTGAACTGAGCCCTGGAGAGATGAAAGATGTGAGGACGCAGAGACTCCCCCAACCTGATCACACCGCGGGGAGATTTCTGGATCTGGCTGGGGCTGCAGCTCAGCCAAGATCTGGGCTGCAGGGAGCATGGGCTGTCAGGACCTCCTGGGAGCTGCTCCCTGATGCCCCACGGACAGGCTTTGTCAGGCTTGGGGGAAGCTGGGCTTAGACCGTGACCCTCAAGGAAGCGTAGAGTAAAGACAGTGAGATGAGGATAAGAAATGCATATGACGTATCATTATTTCACCCAGATGTGTCCCGTTAGTCAGAAGGGATGATGTACATTTAACGGGAGAGAATATTGATCTACTGTGAAGCTCTACTGGGAAGATGGGAGGACGTGAAGTGTGCGGGTGCGTGTGCGTGGTATCTGACAATATAATCTTCATTTTCAGTAGACCATACTCAAAACTGAATAACAAGCGCTCACGGGGTGGGCTTATCTCTGGAAATGCAGGCGTAGGAGCACTGGGGTGGCACAGTGGGTGACGCGTCTGGCTCTTCATTTCGGCTCAGGTCCTGTCTCCCAGTGACCCTGGGGTGGAGCCGGTGTGCTTGCCTTGCTCAGGGCGGAGTCTGCTTGGGAGTCTCTCTCCCTCCCCCTCTGTCCCTGCCTGTTCACACTCTCTCTCTCTTTCAGAGAAATATACAACATCTTAAAAGAAAAAAGAAATTCAGGTGTACGTCACAACCAAAAGAAAAGGCTACGGCTTAACGTGGTTGCCCCCGCGGTGGGAATTCATGATGGAAAGAGGTGGGATTCGGAAAGGCTTTGTTTCGTTTTAAAACCCATGCTTGTGTTATTCCAATAACACGAAATGTTAAGGGAGAAATAAATGCCACCACTAGCAGCGAGAATAAATGAAAACTGTTCTTAAAACATCAGAGATCATTACGTAGTCCTACTCCTGCCATCTGTCGAGGAGAAGCGGAGGCCGGAGACACGGAGCGGATCGCAGCCAGGCCTGCGTCCAGGCCTGTGGCTTCTGGGTCTGACCTCCGGGAGCGGGTCGGGGATCAGCTGGGCTCTGCTGCGGGGGGCCTGGGGTTTCTGTGGGGATGAACAGATTGGAAGGTCCCAAGGTCCAAGGCATCAAAGCACTGCTGTTTTCTACACGTGGCTTCAGTCTGAACCAATCAACAAATTCAAGTAGAAACAGACCAACAAAGACCAGGTTCTACAAAGTACTTTGTAGAATTAGCCAACCCAGTGCTGGGTCAGTCAGCTCCCAGGAGAGCTGCTTTGTATTGATGTTTCATCCATTCCTTCTAAATCAATTAATAAAAAGCACCGCCCGCTAAACAGGGATGCACAGGACATCGAATAATCTCGAAGAGCCCGTCATGATCTACAGACGTTGGGATTTTATTTATACGTCTCACGACACTGCTTTATGTTAGAGACAACAATAGAACAGACCTCCCAGACCTTTCTAGTAACGGCCTGTTTGTGAAGCACCTAACCTAAGTGTTTCTCATTAACACGTGGGGAACTAGAAGAGGGAAAGAAGAGCAAAGCGAGTTGCTGACGGGTGGGGGTCATGGCGCAGGGATGTCTGACACTTGGGTCTCCCGAAGCCTCAGCAAACTCTTTTTGTGTCCCGGGCTCTGAGCCGGGTGCCGGGTTGAGAAGATGTACAACGGACGGTCCTAGTCCTGACCTTCAGTAGGTACAAGGAATAAAACAGGTGCTTAGGGGATCCCTGGATGGCCCAGTGGTTTAGCGCCACCTTCAGTCCGGGGTGTAGTCCTAGAGACCTGGGATGGAGTCCCACGTTGGGCTCCCTGCGTGGAGCCTGCTTCTCCCTCTGCCTCTCTCTCTCTCTGTGTCTCATGAATAAAAAAATCTTAAAAAATAAACAAAAAAACAGGTGCTGAGAATGCTTCTGGGATACAGAAAAGGAAGACTCACCGTCTTCAGGGAAAAGGGGAGGCTTGAGCGAGGTGTCGGGCTTTAGTAGGCTTTCCAGGAGGGAGGTGGGTCCAGGTTCGGGGGTGAGAAGAGCATTTCGAGGGCATCACTCTGTGGCAGAGGATGAAGTGAGGTGTGTGAGTCCTGGGATGGGCTGCAGGGAGAAGCAGAAGGCACCGGTGAGGGCTGCTCTAGAAGGGGTACACACCACACTGGGCTTTTCTTCTTTCACCTCTGAAGGGCCCAGCGATCCTGGGTGGGTCTAGCATGAAGTCAGATGCTTTCCTATGAAAATAGAAGGGATTAGGAATATTTGTTCCCTTCCCCCACCAGCCTCTCCAGGCTGTTAGGATGAGCCCCTTTAACGTTTTAACAGGATATAATGCACTTCACACACGTAGGCTCTGAAGGCAGCAGACCTGCCCTTGCATCATGCAAAAATCTGTGCCTCACCCGGGTGACCTCAGTGCCCTGGGTCTGCTCGAAATCACTTCCTTTCTCCTTTTGAAATTAGAAACAGCATCGTATGTGATGGAGGCACACCGAGCATTTCGTGACCGAATGACAGCAGCCAGCCCTCGCTAAACAGAACTTCTCAACTCACGGTCCCTTCCGCGAGGTTGCTGTGCGGTGCTGCCCAGAGTGAGGAGCTAAGATGCTGTTCCCTGCGAAGCAGAAGGATCTAAAAACCTTAGACATCATGGTACCGATGTTCTCCTACGGCCTTTCGAAAATTTACTCATGGGCTAATAGATACCTTAAAAACTGATATTTGTGAACACATTGCTTATGTTTTTTTTTTTTTAAAGAAAAGATGAAAAAAGTAATAAATAAAAAAGAAATAAAAAAGAAAAGACAGAGGGTAAATATTGACAGTGGTTGGATGTTCCATGGTGTACTTTTTCATAGAATGATAAATATATTCGGAGCCGTGAGGGCTTTTGGAGATGAAGAAAGATCTGTGAGGACGGACCTCTTTACGCGCTGTAACGTGGCACATGCTGGTCTCTTCCTCTTGGCCAAGGACACGTCAAGGATGTTGGAACAGGGACACCTGGGGGCTCAGGGGTTGAGCGTCTGCCTCCGGCTCAGGCTGTGACCCCAGGGTCTTGGGATTGAGTCCCACGTTGGGCTCCCTGCGTGGAACCTGCTTCTCCCTCTGCCTGTGTCTCTGCCTCTCTCTCTGTGTGTCTCATGAATAAATAAATAAAATCTTTTTTAAAAAAATAAGTTGGAACAATGTGCCTAAGGCAAATATTTGGCCATGTGTGATGGGTACGTCTGGATGAATTTCCTTTGAACGGACACCACCAGTGGGATGTGCTTCAGTGTCATGAGTGAGGGAGGAAGCCAAGTAGACTAAGAATCTGGATTAGGGGTTAGAAATGACAGATCTGCTGAAGATCATTGGACCGAGACTTCTATTTTCAGTGGAAACAATTTAAGAAGCCTCATTACTGTTGGGATTCTCTGATGTTCCCTTAATACCGATACACACAGACATGGGGACCAAACACACAGACACCAACGCACTTGAAACCTTCTTTCCAAATGCCCATAATATTTAATGATTTGAATGCTACTCTAATACATGTATCCCTGAAACCGGGCAGTATTTCTGTTCCAAGACTGTCTTTAGCTAACTGAATAGCCCCAGCTGTTGAGTGAGTTCAACATGGTACTAATTGGTATTAAAATTTGGTATTAACAAAAATCCTTGTAACTGTCAAAGAACGGGTCTCTCTCTTTGCCCTGTCGGAGGCTGCCTGAATCTTCCCAGGATGCGCCCCCGTGCCCTGCGGCTCGCACGACAGGTGCGTGGGGCGGCCATCGCCCAGCACTGCGCAGAACGGGAAAGGAAGCACCTGGGGCAGAAAGCCTTGGTCTCCTGCTGCGTGGGGTCCTGGCCGCCCTTCCTCTCTCAGACTCCTCTGGGAGCCCCCGCAGATGCGGGCAAGGGAAGGTCTGGGCAGAGCTGCAAATAGGAGGATCAGGGCTTGGGGCATCCAGGACGGCTAGCTGGAGGAAACCATACTACAAGCCACATATGGAATTCGGGTTTTGATAATGTCCTTTTTGAATAAAACCAATAGATTTCTTATTACCTTAATGGCAGGTGGTTGGCTTGCTTACTTTTATTTTTAATTTCCCAGAAAGATTTCATCTACAGAGCTACAGGCAGCAGTGCATCCTCTGTATGGTCCCTCCCAAATGACCAGGGCTGGACGGGACACTCTCATCTGTCATAATTCCAATATTTCAGTATTGGGCCTTTCAGCTGCTACGTTCTCTAGAGGCCTGCACTCCCTTGGCCACCGCAACAGCACACAACTATGTTTACCATTTATTAATCATGATTAACGCTCTCTAAGCTACAAGCAATACTAACCCATACGTAAGCCTCTAATCAAGCATGTTGAAGTGCTAAATAAGGATAATTTCATATAGAGATAATTATTTAACTAATTGTTGCTTTGGGGAGAATATGCTAGCATGAAGGTAGGACAGGAGTTGTCATCTTTGCTCAGCCTAAAAACATCCAAGCTGTAATTTTCAGGAAAAATCCAGGTAAATCCAGCTGTCCTGAAGCTCCTTTCCTAATTCTTCATGAGGCACAGGCCCCTGGCTTTTTTCCCTGTGATTTAGTCCTCGCTATGGGATATGAGGGTGCTGGTAGCATTGTTTTTAATTAAAACATTACCTGCATCCTTATACAAAGGATATAATTCCTTGACTTTGTGTAAGAGTAACACCGGGCATTCAACGTTCACTACAGACCCATAGATTTTGTTTCAGCTCAGACATGTAAAGAGCTGGAAGTCATCACTTCCACCCTAATGACAGCAAAAAAATCTGAACAAGCTGAAGATCAGTAACTGTTCTTGGACCCAGAATCGAGGTTTCCAGAAAAACTGACATCCTAGGATCTGGAGAAAAGACCCCCAGGATTGGATTACCTAAGACGGAAGCCAGTGGGTACCATGTAAACTGACAGAAACGTTAAAATGGAAATTTTATGGAAGTCTCAGGAGGCTGAGAGTGGGAAGCTCCTAAGTGCCAAAGTCTTAGGAGAGATTCCCATGCTTTTGCAGGTTTTCTTCCAGGAAGTCACCAAAAAGAATCAAATGACAATGCTAGAACTACACACAGAGCAACAAGAAACAACGTATTATTTTGATGGGTTCATCACTAGACCCAATGCAGCTGAGGAGAGAATCTGTGAACTTGAATAGAAATCAGTGGAAATCTCCCAAACTGGAATGCAGTGAGACAAAAAAGAATGCAAAGAAATAAAGGAAGAAAAGAACAGAACATATCCAAGAACTCTGGGCAGGATCCAAGGTCTAACAGGGGTGCCTGGGTGGCTCAGTCAGTTAAGCCTTGGGACTTTTGGTTTCGGGTCAGGTCATGATCTCAGAGTCATGAGATTGAACCTTGAGTTGGGCTCCACAATCAGTGGTGATTCTGCTTGGGACTCTCTCTCTCTCCCTCTGCCTCCACCCTCCACTCTCTCTCGCTCTCTCTCCCCCTAAAATAAATAAATACAATATTTTAAAAAATGATCTAACATACACAGAACGGCAGGAAAGAGAGAAAGAGGCAGAACAACAGGTTTGAAGAAATGATGCCTGAGACCCTCCCCAAACCACGTAAGTTCCAAGAACACCAACTGGGACTCACGCCAGACCCACAGATACACGCGCACGTGCAAACTCCCACACACCCAACATATAACTTTCAAGCTACTGAAAACCAGACAAAGAAGAATCTTGAGGACACATGGGACATGCATTAGCTGCAGAGGAACAAGGATCAGAAGGACAGCAGACGTCTCATCAGAAATCGTGTGAGCAAGAGCACAGAGGCACGGCATTCTTAAGGCGTTGAGAGGTAAAACAAAACAAACAAACATGAGAATCTCTGCCGGAGATGCAGCAGAAATGAGCAGTGGACGTGAAGAAGAGATGACGATTATCTGGGCCCAGGAGACTTTGCTGTCAGCAGAGCTGTCCTGGCAGAAGGAGATCAAGTGGGGTACAGGGACACGGGTGGGACAGGACCTTTGCTTGGTCCTGTTGTGCTGGCGAGATACGCCGGCATTTCCACGCTCCAGCCTCAGCAGGAGATGGGGAGTCGCCTCCAATCCCGAGGGAGGAGGCCAGAGGACGTTTGCACGAGCCCCAGTGCGGACCGAGCCAGTCTGCAGCAGAGGCGAGGGCCCCCGCCAGGGATCAGGGCCACGGTGGGTGCAGAGCAGGAACTTCCAGAGACATGAGTTCCGAGTCCAAAAAGACAAATATGTGGGGATGGGAAAGGGGTGAGGTGTAAGGGATGCACAGGGGTCCTTCTGCAACGGCGCGTGTGCGTGGAAGCCCTGTGCTCCCCTGCGTGGGAGCCGGGGATTGCCTCGTCCCGCATACAAGTCAGAGAAATCTCCTTCCCCCTCAGGGCCCTCGTCTCTTTTACCCTTTGACGATTATTACTGGCATCTGTGGTTTGGCAGTTTTTGGCTCCTTTACTGAGATGCTTTGATAAAATAGAGCCTCAGAGAGTAATGGCTACAAGAGTCTACTTTTATCCACAAGTGACCCGACTCATTCTAACTACTACTTTTAAGAATGGACATTTTTGGTCTAGGGTTGAAAACCCAGGCCTCATGTCTCCAAATACAATACTTTTTCTGGAGCTTTGACTTGGCGGACCAGGTCTGTCTAGCTGTACCCTCTTTCATTGCTTCTTTTATGCTTGCCACTCAGTTGGATCCTTGTGGGTAGACATCTATATGGTTGCAGGCCCTGCATGGCAGGGGGACAAGCATGGGGACACGGAGGGGGGGAGGGAATAAACATTTATCCCTGAAAAGTTCTTTTTTTTTTTTTTTTTTAATTTTTATTTATTTATGATAGTCACAGAGAGAGAGAGAGAGAGAGGCAGAGACTAGGCAGAGGGAGAAGCAGGCTCCATGCACGGGGAGCCTGACGTGGGATTCGATCCCGGGTCTCCAGGATCGCGCCCTGGGCCAAAGGCAGGCGCCAAACCACTGCGCCACCTAGGGATCCCCCTGAAAAGTTCTTAATCAAAGATGTTCTGGGTGCACCTGGGTGGCTCAGTCAGTTAAGCGTTTGCCTCTTGGCTTCAGCTCAGGTCACGATCTCAGGGTTGTGGGACTGAGCCCCAAATTGCCCTACACGTTCATCACAGAGTCTGCTTGGGGCTTTCTCTCTCCCTCTCCCTCTGTCCCTCCCCTCACTCATGCTCTCTCTCTTTCTCAAAAACAAACGAATAAAATCTTTAAAAAGATGATGTGGATTTCTGTTTAAAAGTAATTTATTTGTGAGAGAAACCAACCAAATTAGACATAATTGGGCATATTCAGTACCAAAATTTGATGTCCTATTTCCAAGCTCACCTTTTATAATTTGTAAACAGAGCACACAGAGGTAGGTTTACACATGCAATATAAACACAAATGTCGCATGTAATTGTAAAATATCGGCACATTATGAAATTGGCTATACTATACTGCTTCATTTGGATGATAATACTCTAATTGAAATGAGAAAGTGAAGGGTCTTAGAAGTCAGAACGTGAAGCAAATAATAAAATGGGTGAGGGTGGGTTTCTCGTATTTGCACTCCTGACCAAGGTGGGATGTGGGTGTCTTTAAGGGTCCACAGGAGGATCTGTGGGAACTTATTGCTAAAACAAGATCCTCAAAATAAATAAATAAATAAATAAATAAATAAATAAATAAATAAAACGAGATCCTCTCTGGTGGATTTTTCAAGGCTCCTTACACAGTGGAAGTTTCTTACCATGACTTATTCAGAACATAATGCTTAATACCCTTCTTATATGAAGAAATAAAATGACCTAAATTAATGTCTCCGACTTTGTGAAACAAGCACCAATTGAGACGAGCCACTTTAGGAGAAAGAGAATTATATATTAAGCCCCTACCATATGTCAGAATCAGTGATGAGCATGAAATAGTTCTACATAGGTGATATTCTTTTGTCTTTCCAATGACGATTACTTATATATTCATATCCCGGATTTACAGATAAAAGCAAGTGATATTGCAGATCAAAGAGATACACCAAAGATCTGCTTTTCATTCCCCGGAATGACAGTGATCCAGGACCTGACCGTATTCCCTGAACTTCTGGTTCTTTTTATTATAAAAGCATAACAAAAATCAGTTAAGTATTTGGGAGAAAGCAGTTTTCCTTATGAATATTCATGCTTTATTGTCAATGCCCCAGGTAGGGACATCCATTCATCTTGGAAATGAATGGCTCTAGTTGTCCTAATACCAGGACTAATGATGTGTGGACAGAACACAATCAGAAACTATCCTAGTAATAAAATCAGGGTGCACTTCATCAAATGATTCTTTGATATGCAAAGTCAACAGTGTTCTCAGGGGATGAAAAACGATGCTTTGTAAGGCAGGGCCAGTCTCCTTAGAGGGAAGCAGGAGGGTAGAAAAAGGATTGAACCAAGATGGAAACTTTGCGATGCCTTCGGGGAGGGTAAGAGGAAGCTCAGGCCTAGGAGGGTTTTGGAGAGTTTATCTGCACTGGAGGGACTGGAAATTGGAAGGATTCTGCTGGTCTGATGCTTGCCAAGGAAGGGAGACTCTGCAGATAATGTCAGTGTGGGTGTGGAGCAAAGGGACCCCTCACGCACTGTTGGTAGGAGTGCAAAGTGGTGCAGCCAGGGTGCAAAACAGGACAGAGGGTCCTCAGAAAATCAAACCATCAGAAATACCATCAGACCTGCCTTCCCTTGTCTGGGCATTTACTCAACGGAAATTAAATCACTATCTCGAAGAGCTATCTGCACTCCCAAGTCTTTGGCAAGCATCCGAGGGACAGAGTTTCAAAGTATCACCCTCTGAATGGGCCCCTGGAGAAAGGAGTAGCGGCGGTGCCAGCAGAGAAGGAGAAAGATGGGCCTGTGGGGCTGGTTTGCAGGAGATAGTGTTGCATGGAAACCAGCCCACAGTCTTCAAGAACGTGTGGGAGTAACCCTGAGGTCTGCGGATTATAGACGGGGAGGGAAGTCTGATTTTAGCTCCCCAGACACCAAAGCGCAGACTGATTTTAATTCACGAGCATGAGAGACTCTTAATTGTAGGAAACAAACTTGAGTGTTGCTGGAGGGGAGGTGGGTGGGATGATGGGGTAACTGGGTGACGGGCATGAAGGAAGAAACGTGATACGATGACCAGCAGGTGTTAAACCAACCGATAAATTATTGAACGCTACATCTGAAACTAATGATGGACCCTATGTTGGCTAATTTAATTTAAAGAGTGAAAGGAGCAACAATTCTGCTTTCAGAAACTAAGGTGGTGAAGTGAAGAGTGAGTTCTGGCTTCTGCTACCTTGCTCATGTCTTGCCATTTGTCATTCCTGCAACGTCCCGATTGCCTACAATGTTCCCGTACATCAGGCACTAGAAAGGCATAGAAAATTGAGTCGCTACTAATGGTGACCCCCAAGATGTGTTTCTGGTGGCGGGGGGCGCAGGAGGCAGAGGGAGACACGCAGAGGTGCCCAGGAGGGGAGCGTGTGTGCCCTGAAGGACACGCTCACTGTACGTCAGCGTTCCAGGACTCACCAAGGAGAGAAGGATAAGTCTTGGAGCTGGGGTTGGGAGCAGAAACAGTCACCGGCTTTGACATTCATCACCGTCTCCAGGCAAGTTTGTCATTCATCCGGTTGCTGAAGTTTGGTGCATCTTACAGGGAGGTTGCCTAACCCACCAGGGTGACACGACTAGCGATTTGCCCACAGGTTCCTGGGTAGCAAGAGAGAAAGCCATAGCTTCTAACGAAATACAATAATTTAAGAACAACTGTTCGTTAGCAGAATTTTAAAGACACTCCTGAAGTCTGTTGTTCCAATTTATGACAAATCCGAAGACGTCGACCCGATAGCACAGGATCGTCCCCTTCTCGGGAAGTGGCCACCTCGACATGAATGCCTTGGTCCGCACCTGTGGCCCCTGCGAGGCTGAGCCTCAGCAACACTTGGATACTTTGATCTTCAAAGTTGACTTTGATCGTTGACTTTCTGAGTCGGAAGGTAAAGCCCAGGCACCTGTGGCCACTGATGCACTGATGCCTGTTGGGATAACCAGTGTCCTGGGAGGGCTGAGCGCCTCCGCTCAGAGCAAGGGATGGCTAGTGGTGGGGACGCCCGCACGCTGCGCCTGCCCCGGCTACTGGGGCCTTGGCTCCGGCTCATCTGGTGCCTGGCTGGCCGGCCGGTCTCTCTGGGCAGATCCTCTGATGACGGCACGTTCCCTCTCAGCGTCACTCGGCTCCTGCTGAGCCCGGAGTTGTCACACAGGTGGTCCCTCCCATGGGCTGACTCCACTAAGCGCCGTGCCATCGGCCCCTGATTTTGCGGCGCCCACACTCACCGTCTCACTTCTCTCCTGGGCGACTCTAGTTCTGGCTGGTGGGTCTCATAAACACTTGCAGTAGAAACACATTCCTGTTTTTTCTTAGCAGCCTTCTCAACAGCAGATGGGCGCTGAGGGTATCTGAGGGGCCGCTGTGCCGTGACCGCACATTAGAAAGCCTCAGAAGGGAAAGCGGCTCTGCCGACGGCCTTAGACCATGTCTGAGGCTTCGCCCTCTTGGATCATCCTGTCTAATAATCCCGCTCTTTTTTTTTTTTTTTTTTTTTTTTTAATAATCCCGCTCTTGATGGCTGTGCCCTTCCCCAGTCCTCTGGCTTTCCAGTTGCCTTTTATCCTGAGCAATTTGCAATTTGCATAGTATCACCTAGATCTCTAAGCAAGATTTAGAGGGAGAAAAAAAAAATCTGTCTTCTATGTGGAGCTTAGCTCTGTAATTGCGAGATCTGCAGGCGGGCTGGAAACTTCCACAAAGCGTCTCTTTGCCCTTGGGGGAGTTGCCGAGTGTCTGGAGCAACCTTCTCTTTTGCATGCACGGAGCGAGGTGGCGGAGATGAAAGACAGCTTTGAGCTTCAGCCACAAATCGGAGCAGAAGGGTGACGCTTGACAGCCTCGCAATCCTAACTGATGCGGCTCCGCGGCGACAGGACATGGGTCGGGGGGTGTCGGTGCCGGCCCGGGCACGCTTAGCACATTACGTCTTCTTTAACAGACCAAGGATTTCTTTTGTTTGCCAACAATTATCTCTTTCTCCTCTGTATATTTTAATCTATACATACACATACAGAATAGCTAAGAAATCTTTTTTTTTTTTTAGCTAAGTATACTTTGATAAAAAAAAATGATGGAGAACTTGGCTTACAAGAGAATAAAATGCAATCAAACCATGGGTGTCATCACACAACTGAGGCTGTTTCACAAAAGGAGAGAAATAGATCAATACCTTGGAATATGCAGTCCGGGCAGTGGACTTCACATGCATAAGAGCCACTAGCTGATAAATGAAAATCTTCAATCCGTGGTGGACACGTGAACTATGTCATGAATTAGTTGGGAAACTGTCCATCAGGGAGGTCTAGCTATTGCTGTCGAAGTAAATATTTACTGGAATAAACATCAAATGGCTTCTAAGAACCTGGTGAATGACCAAGAGCGGGGCATGGAGGACGCCAGCCTCCGTCCCTGCACAGGGATCATGCATTATGAGCTGTCCGTGACAGAAGGCAGCTCTACGCGAGCTCCGGAGCTCTCTCCAGAGAACACGGGGAATGACCTCACGGGAGGGAGAAGGAAGGGGGTCTCGTTGCACCCGTAGCATCCAATCCCCTCCGGACAGAGCTGCTCAACGTCCAGAGGGAAGGCTCCTGCCAGAAAGAGGCCCCCTCACCAGGAAGGGGAAAGGGGGTGAGCAGCAAGCTTCCCCAGCCTCTGGGGCAGCAGGCGAAGAACCTGCTATGGTTTCACGGCACCCAGACCAGTGAGGCTGATGCCCAGAGACGCTCAGGAGCAGGGGAGAAACACCAGTGCTGCCGCGCTCAGCCAGGCATGGGGAGAGGCTGCAGCTCCCGGGACCTCTGCACATGACCCCACCACCCTGTGTGCCCTCGGGCCTAGCCGCCCTGGCTGCACGGCTGCAAGGCCTCACCCCTCATCGCTGGCCTCCGTTGCTGTGTGCTCCTCCTTGGCAACATCTTGCAGCCGCAGAGATGCGCATCAAGAGCCCAGGCCCCCAAAGATGCTTATGGGCCCGTTTCAACCATGTCTCCTGTTACTGGCCTGCTCGACAGGGCTCACCTATCGCTAGCCCTTCCAGATGTGCACCTGGACAGCCGCAGCCCAATTCCCATACCAGCCTCCGCTGCAATGGGCCCTGCAGCCACAGGAGTACGTGATGACAGCCACAGACTCCGCAGCTGCCTGAAGGCCCAGATTTGGCCTTGTCTCATCTCCCTGGCCTGCACCAGTGGGCTCACCTGCAGCTAGCCCTTGTGGCTGTGTACCCAACACGCCCCACCTCACTCCTAACACTGACCTCGACTGCCACTCACCTGCCATGAAACTCAGAAGCCACAGCAGCACAACAGAGTGACGGGGCCTCAGTGGCTGTCTGCGTACCCACAGCAGGCCAGGCCCTTTTGGCTTGCTCTGGCCTCCACCACTATTTGTCTTGTTTGCCACCTGCCCCTGCCACTTATGTAGACGCCTGCAGCTCGCTCCTGCGGTCAGGTGTGTGCACACCACCGGCTCTGTCCACAACAGCTAACTGCCCTGGTCCCTGGCTGCTGGATCTGGAGGTACTTCTGAGGATCCCTAAAAGCCTTTGTGGAATTCAAAGGGCTCTCTGCAGCATTCACTGGTTGTCGAAGCTGTGGACACCAGCAGCCTGATCCAGAGAAATATCACATTTCCCTCAACCTGGAGCCACCACATTTTGACACCATGCACCAGCAAGCCTGGGAGTTCAGCACACCTTAGCATGCCTGCACCCACAGCGAAGTTCTTCCCTCACCAAAGTCAGCCTGGAAGAGATGATGGATTCTTCAAAATGCAGGTGTCTATGCAAGGTTGCATAGAAATGTTCAGACATTCCATCCACCAGCGGCAGAGTACATATTCTCAAGAGCACACAAAACCTTCTCCACAATAGATCATATCTGAGGTCACAAAACAAGTCTCAGCAAATTTTAAAAGATTGAAAGCAGACCTAGTAGGATTTTACACAACAGCATGAAATTAGAAATCAATAATGTAGAAAACTGGAAAATTCACAAATAGGTGGGGATTAGACAGCACAATTTTGAACAACCAGTGAGTTCGAGGTGAAATAAAAAACTAATTAAAAAATATCTGAGAGCAGATGAAAATGAAGACAAAACATGCCAAAACTTACAGGATCCTGTGAAAGAAGTGCTGAGGGACATTTGTGATAAATTACTGCAGGAAGAAAAAAAATAAAGATTTCAAACAAACCTAACTTTACACCCCAAGGAACTAGAGGACTTGAACAAACCAAGCTGAAAAATTAATAGGAAGAATGAAATGGCACAGATCAGAGCAAAAATAAATAGAACACAGACCAGAAAAGCAACAGGGAAGATCAACACAACCAGGAGCTGTTTTTTTTTCTGTAAATGGTAAACAAAATTGACAAATCTTTACTTACCATGAAAAAAAGATGAAGGACTGAAAATAAATGAAATTATAAGTGAAGGAGGAGACATTACAATGGATACCACAGAAATACAAAGGTTCGTAACAGCCACTGTGAAAAATTATATGCCAATAAATAAGACAGCGTAGAAGAAATGGATAAATTCCTAGAAACATACAATCTCCAAATCTGGCTCACGAAGAAATAGAAAATCTGAACACACCAATGACAAGTAAGAATATTAACTCAATAATCAAAAATCTCCAAACAAGAAAGCCCAAGACCAGATGGTTTCGTGAGTGAATTATGCAAACCCCTTAAAGATTAAGCCAGTACTTCTCAAAGTCTTCCAAAAAACTGATAAAGAGAGGACACTTCCAAACTCATTTTACAAGTCTACTGATACCCGGATGCCAAAGTGAGATAAGAATACCACAATAAAATAAAGTTAGGCCTCTATCTTTGATAAATATAGATGTAAAAACTCTCAACAGAATATTAGGACGCTGCATTCAGCAGTACACTGAAGGTGTCATACGTCATGATCGCGTCCTGCATCCCTGAGTCGCAAGGATGGTTCACCATGTGCAGGTCAAAAGATGTGACACGCCACATTGGTAGAGTGGAAGATGAAAGTCCTCTCAATAGATGCAGAAAAAGCATCTGATGAAATTCATCATCCCTTCATGATGAAAATTTCCCAAAAATTGGGTGTAGGAGGAACTTACCTGGACATAAGTAAGGCCATGTGTGATAAAAACCCACAGCGAACACCATCTTCAATGGTTAAAAGTTGAAAGTTTTTTTTCTCAGATCAGGAGTAAAAAAAAAAAAAAAGACAAACCTCTCAGCCACTCTCAACCACTCTTTTTCAACAGAGCACTAGAAGTCCAGCCGGAGCATTTGGCAAGAAAAAGAAATAAAGGGCATCCAAATCTGAACGGAAGTGAAATTGTCTGTTTGTACATAATAGGATCTTATACACAGAAAATCCTAAAGCACCCAGCAAAAAAGTTAAACATGATAAATTTGGTAAAGTTTCAGGAGAAACAATCAATGTATTAAAATCAGTTGCATTTTTATGCACTAGAAATGAATTATCTGACAAAGAAATAAAGAAAATCCCATTTCCAGTAACGTCAAAAACATCCTAATGCATCATATAGAAATAAACTTAACCAATGGTATGAAAAGATTGATATGCTAGGAACTACCAGGCATTGATGAAAGAAATTAAGGAAGTCACAAATAATGGAAAGATATCTTGTGTTAACGGCTTGGACAAGCTAATGTCATTAGAATACTGTAATACCTAAATCCATTTATAGATTCAGTGCAATCAACAAAATTGAAATAACATTTTTTTTTTTTACAGATAATCAATCTTAAAATCTGTGAAGACCCGAAGTATCTGAAGCAACCTTGAGGAGGATAGACAAAGCCGGAGGCATCGTAGTTCCTGATTTCAAACTACAAATACAAAGCTTTAGTAATCAAAACAGTATGGTACTGACTTGATGGAAAAACAGACGCGAAGACCAATGGAACAGAATTCAGGGCCCAGAAAGAGACCCAGGAATATACAGTTGAATGATATTTGACAAGGGAGCCAAGAATACTCAATGGGAAGGACAGTCTTTTCAATAAATGATGCTGGGAAAACTGGGCATCCACATGCAGAAGGATGGATTCGGATCCCTCTCTGATATCACTCACAAAAATCAAGTCGAAATTGATTTTGGAAAAAAAAAAAGAAATGGATTGAGGACTTAAACCTAAGACCTGAAACTATAAAAATTCCAGAAGAAAATTTCCTTGCCTGTGATTTTTTTTGGGGGTGGGGTGGGGATTTGATGTCAAAAGCAAAGGCAACAAAACCAAAAGCAAAGTAGGACCGCATTGACTTTAAAAGCAAAAGAAAAAAAAAAGAAAAAAAAATAAAAGCAAAAGAAACAATCATGTAAATCAAAAGCGATCTGCGGAACAGGAGAAAACATTTGCGAGCCATGTCATGTATCTGATAAAGGGCTGAGATCCAAAATGGATAAGGAACCCAGATATCTCAATAACAAAAAAATCAAGTAGAGACTTTCAACAGATATTTTTCTGAAAGACGAGATGCGTGTGGCCTACAGGTACATGCGAAGGAGCTCGCCATCACTAATTAGTACGGAAATGCAATCAAAACCACCCGGAGGTGTCCCCCCAGACCCCTGAGAAGGGCTATCTTAAAAAAAATAAGACATAACACATGCCGAGGAGGATGTGGAGGAAAGGGGACCCTCATGCGTGGCTGGGAGAAGCGTCAAGTGGTGCAGCCACCGTGGAAAACACTGTGGAGGGTCCTCAAAAGATGAATAATAGAGCTACTCTATGATCCAGCAATTCCACTCCAAAGGAGATGGTGGTTGCCAGGGGCTGAGCAGGATGGAAGTGAGAAGGCGCTGGTCAAAGTGTGCAAATACTTAGTTATGAGATGGATTGTTCCAGGGATCTAGTGTAGAGCGTGATGACGAAGGTTGATGAGACCTGTACGCTTGAAAGCTGCCGTGAGCGTGGACGTCTCGTGCTCTCATCACGACAACAACAAAATGGTAACTATGAGAGATGAAGAACGGGCCAGCTCACCTTACTGTAGTAGCCATTTCACAATATATGATATATGCACATCAAACCATCACATCCCATGCCCTTAAACTTGAGTGTTCTGTCTCAATACAGCTGGAAAAAAAACATAAGTAAAAAAGAAAAATGAAGCCCAACACCATGTAGAGAAAACCAAAACTAAGGTTTATTTGATTTCCAAGATGGGACAACATATTTCAATAATGAAAACTATAAAAGGAATGAAAAGGGATATGGGCACATTCGAACAAATAATATTTTAAAAATTTTAGCCAAAAAAAATAAGCAATTAAAATTCATAGGAAGAAGAGGGTAAATGCGTGCCATGGGGGACTATTCTAAAAATACAAAGGACTTGTGTACGTCAAACATCAATGTCCAGAAACAAAATAGACCACGAACATACAAAGATAATCCACAAAAGAGAAAATTTGAAGGGATAATAAACGTATGAATGGTGTTTGGTTTGGTTTGATGTTGCATTTTGAGTAAGCAGAAGAAAGCAATATCCATGGTGTTTTTTAGCGCTCGCAATGGGGCGGAAAGAGCCGAATGGTAAAGCCCTCCGGGGAGGGGTGAGTTGCCGGGAACATCCCACAAGGGCTCTGGAATCTCAAAAATGTTCACGTGCTGAAAACGTCAAGGCGCTGCTGAGGCCATCTCCCGGCAAGAGTCTCCCGAGAAACCTGAATGGTCTCCGACAATTTGTAAAATTCTTCCCTGGACCTAAATTCCCGCTAATGGAAAACGAGAAACCACCGAGAATGCCGCGTCCACGCCACAGCCTGTCACCTGCACGCTCACGAGGGCGCCCAGCACGTTGTGAAGAGCCTTCAGACGGCACGTGCTGGACAAAGCAAACCCGCAGGACAGGGCCACCGACCGTGGACGGCGTGGGGAGGGGAGGGCACGCGGCCCGGTGTCGGGGCTGAGACCAGGGAGACGGGCCCGCCGGGGAGCCGAGGGCAGAGGCCTTGGGGAAGTCACTCGTGGGAAGGCACGGCTGGAGGACGCCCCGAAGCCCTGCCACTCGGGGCACCTGCCGCATTCCCCGCGTGTCTCCTGTCCCGCTGCTGTGAGCCGAGACCTTGAGATTCACGTCCCACAAGCATTCATTGCCCGCCTGCTGTATGCCTGACCCTACACGGGCCACGGGCCGGGGACACCGGCGAACGCAGAGCTCCCGGTAAAGAGCCTGTGCCTGGCGTGGGGCCAGCGGGCCGGAGAGCTCCGACCCCCGGTGCCCTTAGTTCGGGGGCTCTTCTCACCTCAACCCCTTCCTCGGTACCGGCCTTTCTTCTCCTTCCTCCGTGTTTGAAAAGAGGCGTGTGAGTCTTAGTCGTGCACGGTACCTCCTTCCTCCTTCCTTCCTCCTTCCTCCCTCCCTCCCTCCCTTCCTTCCTTCTTTCCTCCTTCCTCCCCTTCCTTCCTCCTCCCCTTCCTTCCTTCCTTCCTTCCTTCCTCCTTCCTTCTTCCTTCTTCCTTCCTCCCTTCCTTCCTTCATCTCCTTCTCCTTCCTTCCTTCTTCCTTCCTTTCCTTCCTTCCTTCCTTCCTTCCTTCCTTCCTTCCGTCCTTCCTTCCTTCTTCCTTCCTTCCTTCCTTCCTTTCCTTCGCCCTTCCTTCCTTCCTTCCTTCCTTCCTTCCTTCCTTCCTTCCTTCCTTCCTTCCTTCCTTCCTTCCTTCCTGTCTCCTCCCTTCCCTGTCCTTCCCTTCCTTCCCTTTCTTCCTTCCTTCTTCCTCTGCTTCCTCTTCCTCCTTACCTTCCCTTCCTTCCGTTCCTTCTTCCTTCCGTCCTTCCTTCTCTTCCTTCTTCCTTCTTCCTTCCTTCCCTCCTTCCCTTCCTTCCCTTCCCTTCCCTCCCTCCCTCCCTCCTCTTTCTTTCTTATTCTTTCTTTCTTTTCTTTCTTTTCTTTCTTCTTTCTTTCTTTCCTCTTCTTTCTTTTCTTTCTTTTTTTTTCTTCGTTCTTTCTTCTTCTTCTTTCTTTCTTTCTTTCTTTCTTCTTCTTTCTTTCTTCTTTCTTTTTGAAGAGATAATTCATTTATTTATGAGAGTGAGAGAGAGGGAGCGAGCATGAGTAAGGGGAGCAGCAGCTGGAGAGGGAGAAGCCGGCTCCCCACCAAGCAGGGATCCCAACCTGGACCCCCGAGATCACCACCTGAGCTGAGGGCAGACGCCCAACCCCCTGAGCCAACCCTGTGGTTCCGTGTTTGTGTGTCACGCTTACAAGGCCCGGCCCTGACATTTCAAGGTGAAGGTCATCCACTTACCTCATCCAGAATTTTTGGATGCTTGGATCTCAAGGTTCAAATCTTGCTGGATTTCAGAGACTTGGGAATCCAGTCTTTCCCATTCTTCACTGTAGTCCCCTGAAACCCAGGGCGACACCTATTAGACCTGCTCGTGTGTTATCTCTGGATGTTGGTTTCTCTTTCATATTTTTAAAACTCGGTTTCCTTTTTGGGCTGCGATTTTGTTAATTTCTTAGGAGAAAGCAATCATAAAAATGTAATAATTATAAATTATTAAATGAATTATAATTATTTTATTTTAATTTATCGATGACCTCTTTGGCTATGCCTTATCTGGTCTTTAACTACTCATAGCTTCATTTCAATGCTTATAGTTTTATTTCTCAAATTTTATTATTTTTTTGAAATAGCCATGATATTCATCATCATCGTCTCTCATTCTTTCCTATGGTTTTCAATGACTTATTGAAAGCAAGTTACATACTCCTCTTCTGTTCTGTTTCTGGGAATCAGAATTATCCTTGCTGCTCCTCTCCTACTTCCAGTCATAGCGGCCGGCTCTCCTGGGTTGTGTTTTGTCCTTGGGGATCCCAAGGGCCTGGGTTGAGGGTAAGCTTCTCTAGAGAGGGTTTGCATCTTCCCTTTCTCTGGTGTGAGCCCCCAGGTGTAACGGGATGGCGGTCTAGGAGCTGGGGCTTCTTTCTGGGGTGGGAAAGGCTTTGAGGTTGCCCAGAGGCGCTGGCTGGAGGGATGCAGAGGTCCCGAAGCCTCTGGGTTGCATACCTTAAAAGCATGAATTTTACAGCATATGAATTGTATCTCAATAAAACTGAGCCAGGGGAGCTTGGTTCCACTCTCCTTCTTCCAGTATTTCTGCTGGGGGGCGGGGGGGGCACTGGGGATCAAACTTTCCCCCCAAATGACAATGTATGAAGCCGTCCAGTGGGAAAATACAGCGGTGTCCTCTACTCGTCATTCCAGGGGGCCAGAACATGAAGGCAAATTCCGAGTTCAGGTCCCTTGTCAGCAAGTGAGTTTTGATTTTCCATTCAAAGTTCACCAATATCTCTTCTATTAATACCTGTTTCTCCATGTTTTTTCTAACACAGTTTTACTTTATCTAATACTTTCTAAGATGATAGATTTTTAAAGATTTTATATTTAAGTAATTTCTACCCCCAACATGGGGCTCGAACTCACAACCCTGAGATCGAGAGTCACATGCTCCACCGACTAAGCCAGCCAGGCACCCCTAAAATGACAGATTAAAAAAAATGTATTCTGTTTTTTGAGTTTCTTTGATTACTGTGCCTGAGAGTTTTTCATATTAGCTATCCTCTTTTTATGTTTTGTCTTTTCAAATCTCTTCATTTTTTCCTAGAAGGCTTTTTCTCTGATTCAGCTCTAAGAGAGCTTCATAAATCAATGACTATAATCATTTGCCGTATATTACTTATTTTACATTACATATATGTATGTTTGCCATATATATGTGTGCATTCTGTTTAACTTGCTTCTTCCTTTCAATTTTTTTTTATTATGATGTTTATGACTTCTAGTGTAAGTTCCTGGTAATACTTCTTTATCACAGGAAGTCACCAATGTTTAATTGAATAGGTAAAACCCCTAAACTGTTTCTTTAAATAAGAAATCTAACAGGGATGCCTGGGCGGGGGGGCCAGGGTCCGGCGTCTGCCTTTGGCTCAGGGCATGACCCCGGGGTCCTGGGATCAAATCCTGCATCTGGCTCCCCGCAGGGAACCTGCTTCTCCCTCTGCCTGTGTCTCTGCCTCTCTGTGTCTCTCATGAATAAATAAATAATATTAAAAAAAGAGACTCTTTTGCTAAAAACAACAAACAAACAGCAACAACAACCACCAAAACACTCAAAGCCCCCTTGCACAGGCAGTTCTGGAAACAAAGGCATATACACCTTTCTTCAGTTGCTGAGCAATGGGCACATTTTTATCCTTCCGACCGCTACTTTTCTCTTTGGGTCCCCAGCCTTCAGCGGGACTACGGCTCCAGGCAGGAGCACTCCCGCATCGCTGCCAAGAGAAGCTGCGGCCCTGAAGTGCCCTATGGAAAGTCAAGGCGGATCCCGGTCGTCCGGTAGCAGGGGCGGGTCTGGGCACAGCTTGCAAGGAGCGGTCTCAGGAGCATCTTTATTAGAAGTAAAAAGAATCACTCCCCTACAGTTGCTGTGGGGGGGGGCGGGAGTCCCCCCCCCCATCACTTGGGCCACCCTCTTTGGAACGGGCCCTTGATGCCTCGCATGTCCTTCTGGATTTAGGGAGCGAACGTCTCCCACTCGTGTTGAGTAGCTCTCGGGATTTTCACAGCAGAAGCGTCTGACCCTTTGATTAACCAGAGCCCGAGGTGGCAGTGGGTGGGTGGGAGCTGGGTTAGGGCACAACCACATACAGGTTTGCATAGTCACTGATCCAGAAATTTCCAGAAGTGCAGGCTCGGGGGCCTACGTGGCCCTTGGGCTAGAGTTTTGGATACGTGCTGGTTTTCCCTGAGACGTGTCCCCGTGTCCCCATGAGTGGCTGGGCCACCAGGTGGTCTAAACTGTCCACGCTCACCTCGCAAGCAAGTTCCATCGTCTTCAATTCCCCGCCCTCGGGTTTCTGGACCCAGAGAAGTGCCTGGCTGAGTAACTCAAGATGCCAGAGCATTGCGCCACAGCCAAGAAGGCTTCAGATGCTCACTGGCAGCTGGGGGCCCCTCCACCCACGTAAACGGGGCACCTCTGGCACGTCTGGGTCTCTGGTGTGGCAGCAGATCAGGTCCCAGGTCTGTGGCCGCCTGAGCACTGAGGACCCCGGATTGCAGCCACACGGATGGAGGGAATTGCCGGGACGGGTTTCTAAGCCAGACCTCTCCCCGGCAGTGGGCCTTGAGACACTGGGAGCTCCTGTGCACACGCATTAGTGGCCTGGTCTGTCCACGCTGGCCTGGCGCGCAGGCTCCTGTCGCGCCCCAGGTCACATCAGCCACCAGGGAGGACCCTCCAGGGGTTCAGCTGCTGCTGCTCATTCTGCTCCCGCCCCTCGTGAGTGAGCACCCTTCCTGCGGCCTCCGGCAGCAACGCACGGGCAGCGCGTCCCCAGCACACGTGCGCCGGCGTGCACTTGGCGCGGCCACGAGAGCCCCTGTGTTCAGGCAGTGTGCACTTAAATGTGAACGTGCCGACTGTAGAAATGTGAAAATACGATAGAAGGAAACTATTTCCCAAATCCCCTTTAGCCATAAAAATCAGAGTTACCATTTTATCAGATTTACTCTGCGTTCTAAGCACAGCTTTAGATCATAGTTGTCATCACGTTTTAATTGTGTCTTTTGCTTTTCCACTCTGCGCGGAATTAGCATCCACTTGGTAAACACCATTTTAATGGGGCACCTATTTCGTCTTTGACCAATTTCATCACAACAAAATCAGTGAGCCCCTCACGTGGGGGATCTTTTGTCTCCAGAGTGTTATTGCCTGAGCACCTGACCTCGGGTCATGTGTTGGAAATTCATGGCCAAGAGGACAGTATTGGGAGGTGGGGTCATTGGGAGATGATTAGGGCATGCTTAAGGCATTCACGAGGGTGGAACCCTCAAGAATGAGATTATGCAATTAACTAAGTAATTAATTAATACAAAGAAGCTCAGCATGTCCATAATCCCTATGAGTATAAATGTCCCTTGGTATTTTGCACCGTAGGGGATTCAGATCCAGATGGCTTGTTTGGGACAAAATGGCTTGCTGAACACTATTTCTTGCCCAGCCCATGCTCCATGGGCCTACGCACAGATGAGGTAATACCCAAACCATGGCGACAATGTTACATGTATTGAGGGCTTGTTTTGTGCCAGGTGCTTGGAGGGTACTGACAAAAAAGCATTTGGAGGGTCATGAAGAATGGACAGAGAAAATAAAAATTTTATAAAATATGACAACTGCCATTGGATCTGTGAAAAACACCATTCTGAGGAGTGGCCGGTGACGTACACATGGTTCCCAGTAAAGACAACACCTCAACCGGGCATCAGAGGGACCCAGCTGTATGGGAGGTGGGAAGCAGTGGGTGGGCAGAGCCAGCTCCCAGGGAAGTTGCCAGACAGGACCCTGCCTGCCCTGAGGGCAGGAGCTTCCTTGTCAGGGCCAGAGAGCTGGCACACTGAGCCTTTCCACACATGTGAAATGATGCACAAAGGATAGATAGACAGACAGATAGACAGATAGATGATGGATGTATAGATGGATGGATGGATGGATGGGTGGGTGGATGGATAGATGGACAGATGGATAGATAGATGATAGATAGATAGTGAGGGGACTCAGAACACACCACCCTCAAATATGCCACTTTGTCATATTGATTATCTGGAGCTGAAGGCACTTGAGAAACAGTTGGAGAAGGGTTTTCTAGTCTCCCCTTTCTCACCTGAATGTAGGTCCTAAGATCTCCCCTGAGGAAGGCGCCCTCCTCACATCAGGAGGAGAACGTTCTTTTCAGCAGAGACAGGAAGCTGACCCGGAAGTGGACCTGTACTCGCAAAGATCCTGAAGGAAACTTGCTCCTGCACCAGCTCTTGCACCAGCTCCTGCACCACCTTTTGCACCAGCTCTTGCATCAGCTCTTGCACTAACTCCTGCACCACCTCCTGCATCAGCTCTTGCACCAGTTTTTGCACCATCTCCTGCACCACCTCCTGCACCAGCTCTTGCACCAGCTCTTGCACCAGCTTTTGCACCAGCTCTTGCACCACCTTTTGCACCAGCTCTTGCACTAACTCCTGCACCAGCTCCTGCACTAGCTCCTGCACCAGCTCCTGCACCAGCTCCTGAACCAGCTCCTGCACTAGCTCCTGCACCAGCTCCTGCATCAGTTCTTGCACCAGCTCCTGCACTAACTCCTGCACCAGCTCCTGCACCAGCTCTTGCACCAGCTCCTGCACTAACTCCTGCACCAGCTCCTGCACCAGCTCCCGTACCAGCTCTTGCACCAGCTCTTGCACTAACTCCTGCACCAGCTCCTGTACCAGCTCCTGCACCAGCTCCTGCATCAGCTCTTGCACCAGCTCCTGCACTAGCTCCTGCATCAACTCTTGCACCTGCTCCCGCACCAGCTCTTGCACCAGCTCCCGCACTAACTCCTGCATCAGCTCTTGCACTAGCTCCTGCATCAGCTCCTGCACTAACTCCTGTGCCAGCTCCTGCACCACCTCTTGTACCAGCTCCTGACTAGCTCCTGCACCAGCTCCTGCATCAGCTCTTGCACCAGCTCCTACACCAGTTCTTGCACCAGATCTTGCACCAGCTCCTGTACCAGCTCCTGCACCAGCTCCTGCACCCAGCTCCTGCACTAGGTCTCCCACCCCTGGCCCACGATTCACTGTCTGGCCCAAGCCCGGAGTCTCGTTGCAGCCCCATGATTGATTGTGTTTTGTGCAAGCCCTTGGGGATCGTGTATGTGGAAGCCCTTGGGCCTGGCAGCCCTTGCACATCTCTATTTTCCTTCTGAAAATGCCCCAGTAAGTGTAAAAGTGGTGAGTAAGCATGTAGGCATTTCTCCTGTTGGTCTGTCTCATGTCGGCTTAATTCTTAGGCCAGTCACAGCACCTGAGACGCAGGAGGGAGATTTTCCTCCCCTGCGGTGGGACGCAGAGAAATCGAGATATAGGGTAGAAACAGATCAGTATGGGGGCCCTGGGTGGCTGGGTCGGTTGAGGGTCATGATCCCAGGATCCTGGCATCCTTGCATGCAGCTCCCTGCTCCATGTGGTGTCTGCCTCTCTCCCCCTCTCGCTTCTCTCTCAAATAAATAAATAAAATATTTTAAAAGAGAGAAACAGATCAGTATGCACACCCATACTTAGACCTGTGAATCAATCGGTTTGTCTACATACGGGAAGTTAGATAAATAGATCGATAGGAAGGTATAGAGGGATCTGTGGATACAGCAAAAGGTGGTGACTTTCTGCTTCGTGTCTTTAAGGCAAAGCTAGAGCATATTGGGTGCTCCACAAAAACCAGTGGCGGGTTGGTGGAGGGTATGTCTGTGGTGAGGGGGGGCGGCCGCCGACTCCCCATCACCGCAGCTGGCATGGCTCCTGCGGCACCTGCAGCCTGCGGCGGGCAGCCTGGACAGTCAAGCCCAAGCTCTGCTCTCTCTCCGCATGGTTTGGGTTTTCTTCTCAATGCAGCCTGATTAGGGATGAGACAAAAACCTGTAATCTTTCCTAACAAGGTAAAGAAGGATGTCCTCTTCACATCCAGGGGCAGAGTGGATTGAAGTCACGAAGAAACACAAGGGACGACCGTATAATTCCCGGGCAATACAATCACCGGGAAACACAATCTCGTTTTCCTCCAGAAACCGAGCTGCTATCTTTTAAAAAGTGCTTGTGTAGGGAAAACTGGCTCATTAAAATTCATAAGGTCGGGCCTGCCTGCCTGTCACCAAGAATCAGAGGGTCTTTACGTGCAGTCCATTCCGCAACCTCCGTTTTGTGCGACAACTGGGCTTCTTCCAAGTTTTGCAAATGTGGAAATCCTGGCCATTGGACATCTCCATCACTCGCGGGGCTCTCCCTGCCACGCACTTGTGCGGCCTGTCCCGACAGCCGCTGTCACCTTCCCTTGGCTCCCCCGACCTGTCCCTATCAGGCCCTCGGCCTCCCACCCAGGCAGGCACCGACTGGGGGAGGGATGAACCTCAAGAAGCATCCAGAAGCTTTCCTCGGCAAGCCGGCGAAATACACTGAGTTTCTTTGTTCCTATTCCGTTCTCTCTGTGTGTCACTTGAGATGGGAAACCACCTTCTCCCTCCTGAGCCCTGCCTGGGCTGACTCTTAATCTGCATTGATTTTCCTCTGACACTCTCACCCCCAGAGACTTGCAGAAAGACAGAAAACGATTAGAGATTTCGGAACAAATCTCCATGTCTCCAGTCACTTGAGATCTTGCTTCCTGACACAGTCCACTGGGCCAGAGAGAAGCTCGAGCTCAGAAACGTTCAGAAAGGATGCGTCGGGAATGACAGTCTGAATTGCAGCCCGCGGGGAGTTGCTTCCGTGCCGAGTCAGTCCTTTATAACAGCAACTGCGGGGACACTCGTGATCGTCAGATCCGTGATCGTCAAATCCGTGATTGTCAAATCCGTGATCGTCTTTTTTTCTGAACACAAGATTGGAGTATCTCCACGGGTGAAACGAAAACGAAACAACTTTCCCCAAACCCACCGCATGTGCGGACGGAGGCAGACTTTGTTGGCGGGCCCTCTCAGGTCAGCTGTCGCTGGACTGCCAGATGGTGCCCCGACCCGGGATCCGGAAAGCTGCTTTCAGCCGGATGGAGTGGATTGTTGAAGAGACCCACGGGGGAGAGGGAGCGGGGGGAGGGTGGCTCACGACATTGTACTTTTTGGTGGATTTTGCTAGGTCCACTTTGTATTTAGGAGGTGGGTCTGTCCCAAGAGTGCTGCTTCTATTCTTTTTTGCTTTTCAGTAGTGATAAAGTAAAACAAAACAAAACAAAAAGTGAATTTCCCAAACCACATCGACACCCGGTTTATTTTGGAAGACCCATCCGACCAGAGCTGACAATGCACATGGATACACGCACATATGTCCGATTTTATTTTATTTTTTATTTTATTTTTTAAAAATATTTTATTTATTTATTCATGAGAGACAGAGAGAGAGACAGAGACACAGGCAGAGGGAGAAGCAGGCTCCATGCAGGGAGCCCGACGTGGGACTTGATCCCAGGACTCTGGGGTCGCGGCCTGAGCTGAAGGCAGATGCTCAACCGCTGAGCCACCCAGGGATCCCCATATGTCCGATTTTAAAAAGCGGCATGTTTATAGAAAAGTACAGAAATGCCTAGAATATATTGTTGAACGTGACCCCATCATTGGTGACAAACCACTGTTATTATTTTTAAGATCTGTTCACCACCTTTTAAGGGGCACCTGGGTGGCTCAGTAGGTTATGCGTCGGACTCTTGGTTTAGGCTCAGGTCATGATCTCCGGGGCGTTGGATGGAGCCTCGCGTTGGGCTCCATGCTGAGCAGGCAGGCTGCTTGAGAGTCTCTAAAAAAAGTAATTAACTAGTTAATTAAAGGTATTCGCCATCTTTCAAAAGAAATTCCTCCGATCCTGATTTCACCTAATAATAACGGTACGTCCCTCCTATAGCATCAATATATTTAAATGCAGTTTTACTGGATATATTTGATCCTATGGGGAGGGGTCATGATAACTTACATAAAGATTTTCTGGCTACAGGGCATCTGGTGCGTTTTCTGATTTTCATAATTGTGGAAATGTTCTCGTCAGACATGCCGGACTCCTAAGGATGATCAAGGGAGAGGGAATGGCGTGACCGGTGTGGTCATTTTGAAGGAGCTGGTGATCGCCAGCAAAACCACCCCGAAGTCTACACAGCTACCCCGTGAGCCACAGGCAGCAGTGTGCTCATCACTCCATCCTGAACTGTAGACGTTTGTGGACAAATGTGACATCCTCTCATCCTGGCTCTTAGCTGTGGCCTTAACCAAGTCCTTGGAATATTCTAGAGAAAGGTCTCAAAGGGGGGAAATCAATGCACGTCAGAAAAACGGACTTTTTTCGGTGTGACACAAACCCTACAATGGTTGGTGGCCGCGAAGGGAGGCCCAGGGCAGGGAGGAGGGTGTCTTCCCGGTGAGCTGTCTGCGGGCAGGTGCTGCGGGGGCCAGGGAGGACCGACGGTCAAAATGTGGGACCAGCGAATCCCAACGGACGAGGCCCTGGATGGGTGGGCTGGTCGTGGGGCAGGGGATGGGGCTTCCAGTGGCGCGGGGTCCGTTTGGGTGGGGAGCAGTTCATCTGCAGGCGGGGACACCTCGATGTGCGGCCAGCAGCCTGGAGGCCTGTCGGCCCAGGGTGCCCACGGGGATGGGCGCCGGAGCCCCCAAGGTGTGCGGGATGCCCGCAGGTAGCCCGAAACCCACACAGCTGCGGCCTCGTCAGCAGGACGGTGGTTACCAGCGCCTCCGTCACCGCGGCCCCCAGAGCGAGGCCGGCCTGGGGTCCCGCGTGGCTCCCAGCACCCCAGCCCCAGGCCTGCTGCTGCTGGCTGGCCCGGCGCCCCCGAGTCCGAGTCTCTCACGCTGGGGGAACAGCAGGAGCCAGGCTCATGCCCCCACGACACGCACCCTCCAAGCCCCCTGCGGGGGCAGCGCATGGCAGGGCACTGAGAGGCCGGTGAGCACCCAGAGGGCCACGCTCCAGGTGCCTTCCTCATCCTCGCGACTCGCAGGCTGTGGAGACTCCAGACCTCCAGGGTCTCATCCAGCAGCCCCGGCCCTGGGTGGCTACTGACATTTTATCTAATTAAAATGCAATTACAGGGCGGCCCGGGGGGCCCAGTGGTTAGTGCCACCTTCAGCCCAGGGCGTGACCCTAGGGTCCCAGGATCGAGTCTCGTGTCGGGCTCCCCGCGTGGAGCCTGCTTTTCCCTTTGCCTCTGTGTGTATGTGCGTGTCTCTATGAATAAATAAATAAAATCTTTTAAGAAAATGCAATCACAGACTGAGTCCCACCGTCGCAGCAACCACACTCCACTGGCCGCAGCCCCGGGCCGGCATCTGAGTCGCCGCCAGCAACCCCCCCTGCCCCAGCCCTGACTCCCTGGGGACCCATTGTTCCAGCAGCGCAGTGGCTTCACGAGGTCACGGGGAGGGGCTCAAGGGGAACACGTAGAACTGCCACAAGAAGGTATAAATAATTTTTTAAAAAAGCAACAAATGTCTCTGAAGCCACCCGTTAGGTCTTTAAGAAGAACGGATCTAGATGGCGTGTGGTCGCCGGGGGGCTCTCAGGCCTTTAGGAAAAAATAAAACGATTCTAGAAGGGATCTGTGGGTCAGACGTGGCAGCTGGTGCCCGTGGCCTCCCCCTCTCGCTCCGGAGCACACGGCCCTCCCCAGAGCAGAGGACTGCGCCCTCATTGTGCCCCAGCCTCTGTCACGCCTTCCCCTCTCCTGTCCCACGGAGCCGGGCGCAGTCCGTGGAGGTTCCCTCGCAGTGGGGGTCAGATGACACCAGTGGATCAGGACACGGTCGCCGTGGAGAAGATGGTGTGGTGCCCTCACGGCTCCCGAGGGGAGTGAGCAGGGCCACTCGGGGTGCAGAGGGCACGACGGGCACCCGGGTGGGGGCCTTTACTATGGCTTCTGTGGGAAGGGGCAGATGGTGCAAGGCGGGATGGCGGATGGGAGGCCAATTTGAGTAATTCGGGTGAGTTCTGGGCAGAGGGAGGCCGTTCCTACCCATGGGAGGATGACTAAGCCGGGGGGTGGGTGGCCCAGAGGGTGCCGTCAGCTGAGGACAGGCTTGCAGGGCTGGGCTCTGGATGCGAAGGCACCAGCGGGCTGCTGCTGCTCCGCATGCGATGTCTGGAAGAGCACACGACCCGCTGTGCCATGAGGTCGTGCGGACAAGGAGGCAAGACAGGACACTGACGGGTGGCACGTTTGAGAGGCTGAATCAATGTCGGGGAGAACCTACCTCTTTCTTGTTTATCGTGTCGGGGAAACAAGCCTATTTCTTCACGTCACGTTGCGCAGGGTGTTGGGTACTCCCACGTACTGTGATGCTGCCATGGTGCTACTCCAGTGGGACCCCCGCTTGTCCCCATGCGGCACTCCCCGGCGCCCCTCCTGCTCTCCTCCCCACCCCCACCCCCATCCCCACTCCCAGCATGTTGTGTTTTACACTTATCTGTTGATTTTCTTCCTGGGCCCCTGGAACATCAACCCCAGGAGCAAAGGCCTTTGGCCACTTTCATGCCTCCGCAGGTATCTCAGGGAGGAAATGCTTGCCCGCTCAAATCAGGAAATGCTGGTAATGGGGAAAGGGGCGTGGGGCCTCCCAAGTAGATGCCCTTCCTGCGGGGGGACGAGTGAAGGGGGTTCTGGAACCTCAGAGCCCAAACAAGAAGCAAGAAGCAGGGAGCCAGCACCTTCCACCGGGGTCTCCGGGGCCTCGAGATTGGCGACCAGCGGGTGCACAGGGCCTCTGGTGCACAGGGCCGCGGCTTCCCCCGCCCCCAAGTCCACGCACAGCACCGTGGGCCCATGGGTCCCTCGCTTTCTGCAGTCTTAGCAGCTTCCAGAATATCTGGGCACAGGAACTTCCAGGTGGTGCCCGCTGCCATGTGTCGATCTTCGACCATTTCTGACTCAACGATCTCAGTCCTCTGTGGCTCCTCCTTTTATGCTATGGCTTCGTGACATTCTCTTTGGTCAACATTTTGAAAGCAATTCTTCATTAAAAAAAGCCCTTGAATATTTGAAGTCTATTGTATTTACCTTCTTTGAAAACCAGTCTTTATTTTTTTTTTTAAGATTTTATTTATTTGGTCGACAGAGAGAGAGACAGAGAGAGAGAGAATGAGCCAGGGAGAGGGGCAGAGGCAGAGGGAGAAGCAGACACCCCGCTGAGCAGGGAGCCCGATGTGGGACTCGATCCCAGGACCCTGAGATCATGAGCTGAGCCTAAGGCAGGTGCTTCACCCACCGAGCCCCCAGGCGTCCCCATAGTCTTTATTTTTATTTTCAAAAAAATTTTTTTTAAAGATTTATTTATTCATGATAGACATAGAGAGAGAGAGAGGCAGAGACAGGCAGAAGGAGAAGCAGGCTCCATGCAGGGAGCCTGACGTGGGACTCGATCCTGGGCCTCCAGGATCACGCCCTCGGCAAAAGGCAGGCGCCAAACCGCTGAGCCACCCAGGGATCCCCTTTAGTCTTTATTTTTAAATAAAGCACAGCATTTAAAAAACATATAAGCTCTCTCTGTCTCTGATGAATAAACAAATAAAATTTAAAAAATAAAATAAAATGGCAGAGAAAAAATATATAAGCTTAAATTTTCATGATTAAAAATGATTGATTGAGAAATAAATCCATGTCTTTGGTCCAGAAATTGGATTTAGACTTTGTTTCCTTCCACTAATTGAAAGTCTGAAATTCAATTTCAAAATAACACATACCTTAAGACGCTGGTAATTTTGTAAAACTATGTTGGATACTTATTATAAATAAACATCATGGACTAAGTAATTTTTTAAAAAAATTTCAAGACCATTTGGTTTCTCAAGCCATTGAACCGCAGTCGTGTAACTATGCAAGGACGTTAACGAAGCCCAGAGGGAGGGTCCGGCCTGCTATCCCGGTGCATGTTCTTATATTTCCCAAGGAAACTATGTATTAAAATTCCATAGTAACATCACGCGCCTTTCTCACTGGTGCTGACACTTAAGGTTTTCGCTAACTCTCCGGGTATTCCATGTCACAAAATCCTCCCTTAAGGAATAAATCTTGTGTTTCCTCACCAAGTTATCCAACAGAAGCTGCATGGGGGTCCGGCCTCAGGGTGGGGAGGGGGCGGCTGGCGACGTGATGAGCCCCAAAAGAAACAACTGATCTTCTCATTTGACGGTTTGATTTAAAATATGCACCAGGGGGCAGCCCTGGTGGTTCAGTGGTTAGTGCCGCCTTCGGCCCAGGGTGTGACCCCGGGGTCCTGGGATCGAGTCCCACATCGGGGTCCCCGCATGGAGTCTGCTTCTCCCTCTGCCTGTGTCTCTGCCTCTCTCTGTATAAGTAAAATAAAAAAAAAATAAATAAAAGTATGCACGAAGCTCGGGGACTCCGGGTCCTGGGTGCAAAGGCGTCCCACATTTCCTTAGTTCTTGGTTCCACTGGAAGACAGCTGTGGGGGGAGGCGGCCCCTGCAGCAGCTGTTACTCTGCAGGACCCCAGGACACCCGGTGGTGGGAGCAAGGCTCCTGGCAGGCCGCGGGCCTCCCCAGCCCCCAGGACATATGCACTCAGGGATGATGTGTGTCTGGAGTGTCCAGGCCCAGGGGAGGCCACAGGGAGACCCAGGCACATGGGAGGGATGCGGGGCTGTGACAGCGGGCCTGGGGACACGGACGGAAGGCTGCTCGGAAGAGCCATGGCCTGGAGGTGTGCTCTGGTGGGGGAGGGGACCAAAGCCTGCCTCTGGGCTTCCTGGGGTGGGGGGGGTCCGCCTGTGTTCACCTGAAGCCGCCTGAGGGGCACCTGCGTGTGCAGGGAGCCCCCCCCAACCACGCCGTGGGTTGGTGCATCCCGGGAGGCCCGGGGATTGGGACTCACCTGGCTGGGCATGAGTCCTCAGCCGCCACGACCTCCTCCCATCAGCAGGTGAGCCCACCGGGCCCCATGTCCGACCCGGGGCTCTGGGGATGCTCGTCCGCCAGGAGCACCTGTGCGGGGCTGTGCCCCAAGGTGTGCGGCCAGGAAGCAGGGGACCAGCGGGGGAGGTGGCCTGGCAGGGGCTGGGGGACCGCACACCATCTGGCCGGGGGCCCCCCTTGGCGCCCCGCAGCCCCCGCAGCCCCTGCACTGCCTTGGTGGGACGGACCGTGGCCGCCCAGGAGCCGGGGTGCTGGGATCCCTGGGCTCACAGGCCCCAGCACAGGTGCAGGTGCGGGTCCAGTATAGGTGCGGCCCCACGCAGGTCTGTCCCGGAGCCATGGCCCTGCACAGGGGGGCGTGGAGGGGTCTCCACCGCCCTGGGTCCCCTTGGCTTCAAGACCGAAGCTTCACTGCAGCCAAGTGATGTGTAGGGCAGCGCATGGTGTGATCCTGTTTCTGCAGAGATGTGCAGTGGAGACGCGGTGGCTGGGGGTGGGGTGGCAGCAGGTCTGGGGGAGGCGGGGGCAGAGGGGGGCAGGTGCCGTTGGACACGGGGCACCATCGTGCTCCCCTCGGGCTTGCTCCTGCCACGAGCACTTCCACCGTTAAAACCCGGGTCTCGGGCAGCCCCGGTGGCCCAGAGGTTAGCGCTGCCTTCAGCCCAGGGCATGACCCTGGGGTCGTGGGATCGAGTCCCGCGTCGGGCTCCCTGCATGGAGCCTGCTTCTCCCTCTGCCTGTGTCTTCCTCTCTCTCTCTGTCTCTAATAAATAAATAAAATCTTTAAAATATAAAAAAAAAACCTGGGTCTGCACTGACTTGAGGCTCCTTAAACATCTGGAAACAAATACATGAACTTATAAAATAAAAGGAGACTCTGGGGTTTTACTTACGAAATTCAGGAAATGAAGAAGCCGTTCTCTGGGTGTCAGGTGCCCGGGGGCCGTGTGCACTGGTTTCCTGAGTCACGTGTCCAGAAAAATGAGCTCTGTTACTATCTGTGCTGTGATGACTTAACACCTTTCACGTATGGCACCTCCGTCCCCCACACCTGTCCCCTCCATCTCCCACACCTTTCCCCCTTCTCTCCCCCACACCTGTCCCTTATCCTCCCCCACACCTGTAACCCTCCTCCCCCACACGTCTCGTCTCCATCCCCCACACCTAACCCATCCGTCCCCCACATGTGTCCCCCTCTATCCCCCACACCTGTCCCCTCCTCCCCCCACCTGTCCCCCTCCCTGCCCTGCACACCTGTATTTCCTCTTTCCCCTCCAAACCATCCGAATGAGCCTCTTTGTGAAGCCAGGGTCGGTGGGAAATGGCCAGAAGTTCCACATCCTGCTTGGGGGCCTGAGTGGCAGGAGCCGCCCAGTTCTGCCCCCCGTGAGCAGGACGTGGAGCCGGTGCCCCTTGGCCTGGGATGCTCGGGGTGGGGGGGCGGCGGGCCACAAGCTTTAGCGCCAGGGATTGAAGCCACTGACCCCGCGCGTCCTCTGCTCTTTGCAGAACAAGGCAAAGCTACGGCGTGTCTGTCTCGGGAACAGATAGTGTGAAGGAAAAACAGCTCGCGTTTCCCGCGTGACAGCGCCTCTCAGGCTTCCCACGAGCGCTGGGCTGTGCGCGCCTCTGGGAGCGCGGCCGCAAATGTGCCTCTTACCTGAGGGGCCAGGGCCGGGGCTGCAGCTTCTCCGAGGGCCCGGGACAGCCCTGCAGGTGCGGGACCCTGAGCCGCAGCCCGGCCTCGATGCTAGGACCCCGGCATGGCTCGTGGGGCTTTACCCACCGCAGCCCTACCCCACGGTGACCCGTGTCCGTGGCTGAGGGCACCTTGTCCCAGGGACTCAGCCGCGGCCTCGGCTGGCGCGGTGGACGGAGCGGCTGCTCAGACCACACACATGAAGAGGGACCCAGGGTCCCAGACCTGCGCTTTCAAGGGTGAGGCCGGGGCGGAGGGCGGGTCGGGGAGGGCCAGAGACCCCGGGGGCCGCGGGGAGGTCGGGGCAGCCGCCAGCTCCCGCAGCCCCAGGTGGTGCCCTGTCGTCGGTGCGGCCGCAGAGAGCCTGGAGGCCGACATCCACGCCGCAGAACGTTCCGGAGCCACCCGAGGGGAATCTCAGTGCGATCATCCACCCAGAGAGTTTCCCACCCAAAACTGCCTGGAAAATAGCGCAATCGCCACATTGTGAGCAGTGCCACGTTCTTGGCTTCCCTTCTCCACGTTTTAAACCCATCAGCTAAGGAGCCATCGGGGTATAATCGGCTGTTTTGTTGTCCCCGGACTGTTAGTGGCGCCTAAAACCACGACTCCTGCAGCAGAGGGCGGAGTGGGAGCTTCTGGGGCCTCTCTGCAAGAGGCAAAGCACAAGAACAAAAGCCAAAAAGCCAAAAAAAAAAAAAAAAAAGAGCAAAGAAATCCCATCTCCGCAAGCGCAGGTGCCGCCGAGCCCCTGGGCCCTGCAGGCGCCGCTGCAGAGCTGGGGGGGAGCCCGGCAGGGACACCCCAGGACCCGGCCTCGCCCTCGCCCCTCGGGGACAGAGCACAGGTGGCTCCGGGCTCCGCTGTCTCCCTAAAGCCACGCTCCCCCCACCCCCGCACCCCCTCCCCTCAGCCCTGCCCGCCCATCCACCGACAGCGGCTCCCTCCAGGCTGGAGCAGTGGGGGGTGCCCGGGCTCTGGAGGTCCCGCCTCGCGCCTCGCAGGCTCCATCCACAGCTTCCCGCCTTCAGAGTCTCTGTGAGCTGTGGCTCTGCCTGTTGGCGGCGACCTGCGTGTGTGGCCATGTGGACACACGCACACCTGCTCACGCACTCACAGGCACACTCACACACATGCACGCATCTGCACATGAACCCCTACACACCCCTGCACACGCACACACACCTGCAAACACACATGCCTGCACATGCATACACACCTGCACATACACACACCTGCACACACCTGCACATGCACACACCTGCACATGCACACACGCCTGCCAATACACACACCTGCACTCACATGCACACACACCTGCACATGCATGCACACACCTGTCACACACACACATACCTGCACACACCCGCAGTCGCACCCATACACCTGCACACACACACACCTGTCATTCACACACCTGCACATGCACACACCTGCACACGCCTGGGTCTAACTCTCTTCCTCTTCCTCCTGGATCGAAAGCTTATAGCTCTTGCATTTTTCACCCAAAAGCCTTCACCTATTTGCACATTTTCCTTTAAGTGGAGGGAAGCTTCACATTCAGTTTCCTCCCTGTTCAATGCCATTGACTCTGGTCCTGAAAGTTCGACAACCGTGTGTTCCATCCGGAAGCAATCATTCCTCCCGGCCAGTCGTTCTCACTGGGTAGCTGCTCTCCCTCTTTGAGAGCCTGGAGAATTGGGACCGGAGCTCTTTGAAACCTATAAAATACCATTTTTCTCACGGCACGCGCTGGTCGGTGCAGTCACGGTGACGCTGGGTCCTCCGGGCGCTCTTTGGCCCTCAACACCCCCAGATGCATGATGCAGCTTCGGTTGCTGCCGTCCGCCCAGCAGGGGGATGTGGGACCTACCTGCCTCCCAGGAGTCCAGCAGGTGCCTGCGTGAGGCACACAGTCCCGACTGCTTCCGGCAGCTCCGTCCTGCTGGTTGGGGGCCAGTGACGGCGAGGGAGGCTGTCACTGCGGCGACACCCGTCTTCTCTCCTCCTTCGCCCCGGTCTGCCCGTCATGCTGGCTGCTGGGAGGGTGGCCTGAGCAGCAGAGCTCCTCCAGGGAGACAGGCCACTGCCTTCCCTTCAGGTAACAGGTCATGGACAGAGACGATTCACCTGCGCACAGTTTGCTTTCTTCCTTGAGCCTCCCCAGAAAGTCCTCAAGCTGCTTCTTCGGCTTTTTGAAGGGAGAAGTGGGGTCTCAGCTAGCACGGAAGCAGGAAATTAATGCTGCGTTTTGGTGGGGGGACTGTCTTAGGAATGAATGAGTGAATGAATGAATGAAGCAGCAACCAGATGATCGGGGGCGGGGGGGCACTCCCAGAACCCTGCTCACCTGCTTTCTTTCTCACCGTGTCCCTCGCCAGGACAGCTGCACTGGGCAGTGGCCCTGGTCCCCCCTCCCTGCCCCCATCCTCCCTGCCCGTCCAGTCCATCCAGCCCATCCAGCCTCAGCGGCGCCGCACACCAGGGGAGGCAATGCCTCTGACCTGCGGGTAAAATCAGTGGGTAGGTGACTTGGGCAAGTCGTCCCTCCTCATCTGGGCCCGTGTCCCTCTGTGGGTCCCAGACACTGGGCTGGATGACCCAGAGGTCCTCCTGGGTTCCCTTCCTCAGCAAACTGTGCCAGTCCTGCCTGCGGTCTGGGCACTGGGCTCATGTAGCCTCCAAGCGGGCTCTGTGCTAAGCTGAGATCTCCACACCAACAGAACCGACGGCTTCTTTACGCGCGTGGGAGCGGCTCACACGATCATGTTTGGAAGCTGAGCCGTCCCAGGTCTGCGAGCTGGGGACCCAGCAGAACCAGTGGTATGGCTCCAGTTCAGTGTGGAGCCAGTGGTGCCATAAGCACCAGCGCATGCGCAGAAGAAGACGGCTGGTCCCCCCTCATCAGGCAGGGAGCAGATTCTCTCTTTCTCCACCTATTTGTTCTATTCAGGCCTTCCATGGATTGGCTGAGGCCACCCACACCCGGGACGACCCTCTGCTCTTCTCAGTGTGTTGATTCAAATCCCAGTGTCTCCTGAGACCACCCTTCCCCACACGCACCCCCCCTCCCCCAACCTGGATAACGTTGAGTTGAATATCTGGGTTCCTTGTGGTGCGGTGAAGTTGAAACATGAGTATGAACGTGACTTTCCTCTGTCCCAGGACTGAGTTCCTGGTTCCAGGAGCTCCCCCTGGCCCGTGAGCCTTCCACAGAGAACAGACCATCCAGGCGTGAGTGTGCAACAGGAGCGCTGGCTGCAGCTGGCTCCAGGCCTCAGCTCGGCATGCAAAGGGCCAGCGGGCTGGACACCACCCGCATCCGTGAATCCCGGAGTGCTGGTCTACCTTGCGGGTCAGTGGGCAGCAAGGATTCTGCAGAGGTAGGTGGGCGCTGTGAGCTGCGTGGTGGGCCCTGGGGCACCACTGCTCCAAAGGGAGCTGATGCAGGACGGAGCAGGCCAGGGCTTGTCTGCATGTGCGAGCACCAGTCCATCCTCCACGTGAGTCCCGCCTCCTGTGAGGCTCCTGGCCCAGCATTAAGAACTCCGAGCTGCTGCACTTGAACCAAGTCTGATCACGTTGCTCACGACTCAGGGTGTAGAGAGGCAACAAAGCTGGCAACAGTGAGCCGGTGCCCGAGGGGAAATGCCTCACTTCCAGGTAACATCTGCTTGAAGGGCCCAGGGCCCCCCGAGAACACTTTCCGAGGAGGCCATTAAACATAGAAACGGTCTCCTAACTCCAGCGCCGGGTGTCACTTCAGCGAGCAGGGGCAGCAAATGCTCCTACTGCTCAACAGCCCTGGTCATAGAGGCAGGTAAACACCAAATTGGCCGACGATTACCCCAAAGAATAAACCCGTACGGAGAAGTCCAATCGATACCTTTGTGGAGTTTTCTATTCTTTGGGTGAGGTTTCATTCACAATACAGAAAATATATTTTCCTTACGTTTTTGAAGGATGCTAGTTTCATTTAAGTGGTAGTTCCATGAAAGATGAATAGTTTTCTCGTACATTCCCCCATAGAAACACGGACAAATTACAGAACAGCCATTCAACTCAGAATAGGGCAATTTCAAAATAAACCTCAAGATCCAGAATCTAGAATTTTTGCACTGCCTGTGAATTAACTATTTTTATCCTAAACATAAGATTTATATTTAGAGGCTGAAGTCGGCTGACGTAGCCGTATTTATGGTGTGACCCAGCTGAAATGTGAAGTTGGCTGTGATTATGGATACAGACACACCAATTTTAACTTAGTTTAATATTCGGGGTGCCTGATGACCAAAGGAAATGTTGTCTTGGGTTTTTCAGGCCTCACCAAAGATTTTCCCTTTATTAACTGCTTTTAAACTTGAAGACAGACTTAGATTAAATCTCCCTTGCCCCAAACTGGAAATATCTCTTCTAATTCGGCAGCTGACTTCCACTTAAAATGATCTGGTGTCTTATCCAGGTCACTAAAGGGAGCTCGGAAGTCACTCTGGAAAACATCTTTCAGGTCCTCACTCATGTGACATGCAAAAGTTGTCTCAATTAGCTTTTATTTGGATTTTATGAACTCTGGCTAATTTCACCAGGAAGGCTTCCAGCAGAATTAACAAGCTTTTATTTGGGGGGGAACATACTGTACTAATTGATGTCAACGTGGGATTAGAACCAAGTATTCTTCTCAGTACAGTGATGGTCCAGGATTCACTTTATTTTATTTATTTTTATTTCACTTAGATCCTTGTCACTGTGCTGATTCTCATCTGCGGGGAGAGTAAGCCGAGAGGACTCTAGACCTGTCCAATAAGGACGCAGATGCCCGGTCGGGTCACTGTCACCCTGGTTTACGTCAGTGCAATTTAACGCTGCCCCAGCTCAATGACATTTCAAGTATTTGGTGTTTTTCCCTTCTTTGCTTGTGAGAGCAACTTCAAGGTGTGGAGAGGCATCAACAGACATGGCGGGAAACAGTAAAAGTGGGGATGACTGAAATCACAGGCTCCCACTTCGATTCTTTCCTGATGTCTCTGGCGGGTATGCAGGAGCTGATACCTTCACAACTTAGATCAAGTTTATCACTTTATCACAAAAGATGGTTTCTAGTTAATTTCTCACTGTGAATCTTCAAGTTTATGAAAAATATACAGTTCTAAAATCTCTCTCTCTTTTTTTACTTTTTTCCTTAGCCTTACAAAGTCTATATTTCCCCTAAAGAATGACCTTACAAAGTCTATATTTCTCCTTACAAAGTCTCCTTACAAAGTCTATATTTCCCCTAAAGAATGACCCAGGAGGGATCCCTGGGTTGCTCAGTGGTTGAGTGCCTGCCTTCTACCCAAGGTAGGATCGAGTCCCGCGTCAGGCTCCCTGCATGGAGCCTGCTTCTCCCTCTGCCTGGGTCTCTACCTCTCTCTCTCTCTGTCTATCATAAATAAATAAAATCTTAAAAAAAAAAAAGAATGACCCAAGAGCCTTGGTGGTTCAGTTGCTTCAGCGTCTGACTCTTGATTTTGGCTCCGGTCATGATCTCAGGGTTGTGAGATGGAGCCTCGCTCGAGTCAGGCTCTGCACAGGGCATGGAGTCTACCTGAGATTCTCTCTCTCCCTCTCCTTCTCCCTCTGCCACCCCAGCCCCCGCCACACTCGTATGTATGCATGCACGCTCTCTCTCTAAATAAATAAATATTTTTTAAAAAGAGTAAGTATGGCCCAAATTCATTATTATTGTATTTCTATAATTCAGAGCATATTGGATTTAATCTAACCTCGGTGCAATCACTGCTCTGCCATTTGTTGGTTGAGTGAACTGGGGTAACAATTTCAGCTTCATGGAATTTGCTGAGTTGCAGATACAAAGTACATGAAATTCCTAGCACACGTGACGTCTGGTAGTTGGCTGTCCTTCATAAATATGTGCTGATTTGGAAAATCTCTTCATGAAATCTTTGGAGGATCATATATGCAAAGGATATGGACCAAGATCACATCATTAGGTGGTAGAGACAGGATATGAAACCACTGCCCTTGGTGTTGCTCCAGCCACCTTGACAGACCCAAAGATGCTCGGCTAAGAAAATGAAATATATATGATAAGCTGTCATGTATGTATATAATAATTATGTCATATATAGAGTGTATTTGTGTATCGGGCGCCACGCTGAGTCCTGAGGAGCTCTTGCCTCCAAGTGAGGGATGAGGGGACCAGGGAGCATCAGCTAGAAGTCGCCAAGCCAGAAAATGATTCATTGGCCAAAGTCTGCCTTCCAGTCCAAACCACGGACACTACAGTCTGTACAGCTTAAGAAGCGAGGTTCTTGGTCCTGGAATTCTCTCTTTAACCTTTTTTCTCCCCCAATTGTTCTAATATTTTTTATCTTCCACAAAACAAATGCATAATATATCTAAAGAGCAAACGAACCATCAGGCTCTGCTTATTCCAGTTAATCCAACTTTGGCAAAAAGAATCATAGGAAAGAATCTTATGTGTCTTTGGCAAAATGTATTTATTTGTAGTGAATCATGTAGAATCAGTACTTTTGACAAATGCATAGTCATAAAAACCCTCATTTTTAAATTGTTTAATTTTATTTCCTTTGATTTTACTCTCAACCTGACAGCATTTAAGAATCTCCTTCAGTTCTTGGGCATGATTAGACTCCAGAGGGAGGAGGTTTGGAACCCACTGAATTTGGATGCTTGGTGGCTGGGAAAGAGCAGACATGCAGTGTAATTAGATCGCTTTGGTCTAGACACTGAGATTGAGATGTTGTGGAGACAAGTTCTCTGGGTTGATGATGGGCCTTGGTAGCTCTCGTAAGAACCCGTAATATAAAACTATGATCATGGGAGGAGACAGTTCTCCAGCCTTGGGAACAAATGCTTCTCAAAAGACACAAAGACATTCTCCTTCCTTCTCCTGTCATGATAAGCTCCTGAATTATTGTGGGATATGAAGAACAACCAGAAGGGATAAGACAAGATTCTGGTTCTTACACTTAGGAAATAGCAAATTCGGAAAAATCATCTAACTCTCCTTAATGGCCACGGGCCTACATGGAATGTGGGGAGGTGAAAGACAGTGAATTGCAGAATAAAAGTAAGGCACGGGGTCTCTCTCAGTTAAAGAGAGGGATCCAGGCTAGCCAAGGGGGGCAAGAAGGCCACGGAAGGCGGAGCCTCGGTCATGCAGATGGTCGCAACCAGCCAGACGTTTGCTCGGTAAGGCAATGGACCCCCGTACTTTGATTTCACACGCTTTAAATCAAATTCTTGCTTTTTTTTAATTTATTTTTTATTGGTGTTCAATTTACTAACATACAGAATAACCCCCAGTGCCCGTCACCCATTCACTCCCACCCCCCGCCCTCCTCCCCTTCCACCACCCCTAGTTCGTTTCCCAGAGTTAGCAGTCTTTACGTTCTGTCTCCCTTTCTGATATTTCCCACACATTTCTTCTCCCTTCCCCTCTATTCCCTTTCACTATTATTTATATTCCCCAAATGAATGAGAACATATAATGTTTGTCCTTCTCCGACTGGCTTACTTCACTCAGCATAATACCCTCCAGTTCCATCCACGTTGAAGCAAATGGTGGGTATTTGTCATTTCTAATAGCTGAGTAATATTCCATTGTATACATAAACCACATCTTCTTTATCCATTCATCTTTCGTTGGACACCGAGGCTCCTTCCACAGTTTGGCTATCGTGGCCATTGCTGCTATAAACATCGGGGTGCAGGTGTCCCGGCGTTTCACTGCATCTGTATCTTTGGGGTAAATCCCCAACAGTGCAATTGCTGGGTCGTAGGGCAGGTATATTTTTAACTGTTTGAGGAACCTCCACACACACTGTTGGTGGGAATGTGAACTGGTGCAGCCACTCTGCAAATTCTTGCTTTTAATTCATCTTCCATAATGCTTGTACACAGAGAACATGCATCGGGCACAGGCATCCGTTTAACAATTATGTTCTTCACACCGCTTGGAAACACGGGCATTGTGGTGCATCCGTGCCCCGGGCCCAGCATGGGGCATGACCTTAGATGAGATTTTTTTTTCAAATTTGGAAAATGGAGGACTCTCCTTAAGAGAGGACAGACCGTGGTTGACTTTTATCAATTATAATGTACTCAACATATTCAGATGCAAATCTCTGTGTAAACTACTTAGGCTTATGGTTCTAATACACCCACAAAGTCAACACGCATCCACCGACAGAATTGGAATTCCAATTCGCATTAATTAAATACTGTGTGTTATGATTTTCTGAAGTTAAACTGCTAGTCATGGTGGAGTGTGAACTCCCTCTGGGGTGGGCTTTTCGGAGTTTTGTGTATCTACATGCAGCATGACCTGATGCCCACACCTATTTACTCAATTTGAACTACGGCCATTCTTCTCTTCTGACATATTGACAAAGTCCAAAGTCTGGTTCAACCCAATCACTCAACTCTTCTCCACCTCCCAGAACCACTAACCTCATGGAAGAAAACACACATACTTGCCGTCAGATTTTACTTCATATCCATGCTCATAATCTCAAGTGGGAATGAAACACCATCCCCAAATCTTATTACATGTTCTTCATATATTAATTTTTCTATCCTCCAGAACTTCCATTCCACAATTTCTTCTCTCTTCACAACTCTGTCTACATTGCCACCCAGTCACAGGTGCACGCACATGCACACACATACTGATGTTCTCAGCTGTCCTGTTCTCATGACGTAGCGATGTTAGAGGGTGCTTCATCTTCCCACAACCATCACTACCACTTCACTTGCCTCTCTTTCTATATTGTATAGATTTTCATCATAAATTACCTGGATGAAATATCCCAATTCCTATCAAAAGTCATCCCTTCTACTTGTGTCTAGATTTCAAATACTCTCATATTATTAGGATTTGGCTTCTTCAATTTCCGTCTGTCATGCAGTGTGAATTTCTCCCTCGACTCTGGACCATTCCCATCAGGCTGCCTACTTGTTCTATACCTCCCAGTTTAAAAGGAAAAGCCTTTTTATAGTCCATATCCTTCCACCCTTTGGGTGGTGCCTCACCACAACTTTCCCACAGAAAGACTTCTTAGCAGTTACCTACATTTTCTGTTTCATTGCCTCATCTTTGATCCTCAGCCTCCTCTGTGCAGCTGTGTCCCCTCTGACACCATTGCTACGAAGACTCAATGACACTGGTGGTGTCAAATCCTACAATCATGCACATCTTTATCTAACTCAGTCTTCTCTCAATTTATGGAAACCATTTCTCTTCTTAACTCCAGGGACATCGAAATCTGAATAATTTCCTTTCCATATGTCTAGATTCTCTTTTCTGGATCAGTATGGCCTTCTTGGCATCTTGACTTCAAAATGTAAGAGTGCTCCAGGGTTCTTCCTCATTCTTTCTCTCCCTGCATCATATTACTGAACCCCATGGATTTTCACATGATCTGTACATTCTTTATGTCTTGGAACCTTCAGACTCATATACTGTCAACTTCTTGACATGAGAACTTGGATACCTAATTGATATTTTAAAATAAATATGGATGAAACAGAACTCTTGATTCCTTTTTCCACAAGATTACTGTCTCCCCAGTCTTCTCTGTCTCAATAAACAGTAGCGGCTCTTTCCCTCATTGCTTAAAACAAAAATCCAAGGTCTTTAAAAACTACAGAGCACTTCTGAAAGAAAGTGAGGAAGACACAAAGAGATGGAAAAATATTCTATGCTCATGGATTGGAAGAATTAATATTGTGAAAACGTCAATGTTACCCAGGGCAATGTACACGTTTAATGCAATCCCTATCAAAATACCATGGACTTTCTTCAGAGAGTTAGAACAAATTATTTTAAGATTTGTGTGGAATCAGAAAAGACCCCGAATAGCCAGGGGAATTTTAAAAAAGAAAACCATATCTGGGGGCACCACAATGCCAGATTTCAGGTTGGACTACAAAGCTGTGGTCATCAAGACAGTGTGGTACTGGCACAAAAACAGACACATAGATCAATGGAACAGAATAGAGAATCCAGAAGCGGACCCTCAACTTTATGGTCAACTAATATTCGACAAAGGAGGAAAGACTATCCAGTGGAAGAAAGACAGTCTCTTCAATAAATGTTGCTGGGAAAATTGGACATCCACATGCAGAAGAATGAAACTAGACCACTCTCTTTCACCAGACACAAAGATAAACTCAAAATGGATGAAAGATCTAAATGTGAGACAAGATTCCATCAAAATCCTAGAGAAGAACACAGGCAACACCCTTTTTGAACTTGGCCACAGCAACTTCTTGCAAGATACATCCACGAAGGCAAAAGAAACAAAAGCAAACATAAACTATTGGGACTTCATCAAGATGAGAAGCTTTTGCACAGCAAAGGATACAGTCAACAAAGCTAAAAGACAACCTACAGAATGGGAGAAGGTATTTGCAAATGACATATCAGATAAAGGCCTGGTATCCAAGGTCTATAAAGAACTTACTAAACTCAACAGCAAAGAAAAAAACAATCCAATCATGAAATGGGAAAAAGACATGAAGAGAAATCTCACAGAGGAAGACCTAGACGTGGCCAACATGCACATGAGAAAATGCTCCGCATCACTTGCCATCAGGGAAATACAAATCAAAACCACAATGAAATCCCACCTCACACCAGTGAGAATGGGAAAAATTAACAAGGCAGGAAACCACAAATGTTGGAGAGGATGTGGAGAAAAGGGAACCCTCTTCCACTGTTGGTGGGAATGTGACCTGGAGCAGCCACTCTGGAAAACTGTGTGGAGGTTCCTCAAAGAGTTAAAAATAGACCTGCCCTATGACCCAGCCATTGCACTGCTGGGGATTTACCCCAAAGATACAGATGCAATGAAACACTGGGACACCTGCACCCCGATGTTTCTAGCAGCAATGTCCACGATAGCCAAACTGTGGAAGGAGCCTCGGTGTCCATCGAAAGATGAATGGATAAAGAAGCTGTGGTCTATGTATACAATGGAATATTCCTCAGCCATTAGAAACTACAAATACCCACCATTTGCTTCGACGTGGATGAACCTGGCGGGTATTATGCTGAGTGAAGTAAGTCAATCGGAGAAGGACAAACATTATATGGTCTCATTCATTTGGGGAATATAAAAAATAGTGAAACGGATTAAAGGGGAAAGGAGAGAAAACGAGTGGGAAATATCAGAAAGGGAGACAGAACATGAAAGACTCCTAACTCTGGGAAACGAACTAGGGGTGATAGAAGGGGAGGTGGGTGGAGGGTGGGGATGATGGGCACTGTGGGGGGCACTTGACGGGATGAGCACTGGGTGTTACTCTATATGTTGTCAAATTGAACACCAATAAAAAATAAATTAAAAAAATATCCAAGGTCAATTTTGACTTCTTTCTTTTGAAGCTCTTAGAGAGTCTTTAGCAGCAGTACTTCTAGAACATATCCTGAATTATTTCACTTCTCCTCACTGCCACCTCTGTCACATTTCTGTCTCACTTCATTCTTCTACGTCACAATAGCCACCTGACCATTTATTCATGTATTTTGTCTCCTGACTCCTTATGCCATTTGTCTCTACAATAGCCTGAGTTGTTATTTATGAGTGAAAATCACATTTCCATCTATTTATTTATTTTTTATTTATTTTTTATTTTTTAAAGATTTTATTTATTTATTCATGAGCGACACACACAGAGAGAGAGGCAGAGACACAGGCAGAGGGAGAAGCAGGCTCCATGCAGGGAGCCCGACGTGGGACTCGATCCCGGGACTCCAGGATCACGTCCTGGGCTGAAGGCAGGTGCTAAACCGCTGAGCCACCCACAGATCCCCTTTTTCCATCCATTTATTATCATCCAGGGTTTCAGTCCAAGATGGGACACGAGAACCTCCCGAAGTCACTGCTTCCCATGGATACACTGAATCTACAGCTTCACACAGAGCAATTTCCTCTAAAATAAGCCCTCAAATCAGCTGAGTGACTCCTACATGGAAGGAAAATCAGAAAATAACCACATCTCCATCATTAAAACGGGAAAGAAAGTTTGTGACATTCTCACCATCAACCCCATCCCTGCCATAGCACCACATGATCAGAAGGATACTCCCACTTAACACAACTCAAGAGCAAACACCAAAGAATCCAATTAAGAAATGTGCAGAGGATCCAAATAAACATTTTTTTTTTCCTAAGGAAGACATCTCGATGGCCTGCAGGTACATGAAATGTCCTCAACATTGTTTATCATTGGAGAAATGCAAATTGAAACCACAATGGGGGAAAAAAAAGAAAAAAAGAAACCACAATGGGATATCACCTTACACCTTATATTTGACACACCTTTTTATGAGATATCATAAAAAATATGAGAAAACAAGTGTGGAGTGAGGATACGCACTGTTAATGGGGATATAAATTGGTGCAGCCACTATGGAAAACACTATGGGGGTTCCTCAAAAAATTAAAAATAGAACCAGCCTATGATCCAGAAATCTCACCCCTGGGTATATACCAAATGAAATAAAAGCCAGATATGGAAGAGATATCTGCACTGCCGTGCCCGTCGCAGTGTTATTCACAATAGCCAAGATATGGAAATAACCTAAATGTCTGTTAATGCATGAATAGAAAAAGAGATGTCATATACGCACACACAAACAGATCAATAAATAGATCGATAGTTATTCACGATATTTCTACATACTGAATATATGGATTATATATGCATTTTTAGTGTTTATGTTTTAAAAGATTTATCTCATTTTAGAGAGACAGAGGGAGACCACAAGCAAGGGGAGGGGTGGAGGGAGAGAAAGCTCAAGCAGACTCCCTCTGAGCGCAGAGTGTGGAGCCTGATTCCGGGATTTATCAGAGCAGAAATCGAAAGGCAGATGCTTAACTGACTGAGCCACCCGGGTGCCCTGGAATTATATACTTTATATGTGTATAATGTGATATTATTCGGCCACGAGAAGGAAGAAAATCCTGCCATCCATGGATCCCTGGTGATGCCATGGATGCCCCTGAGGGCATTCTGCTAATGAGATCAATCAGACAGAGTGAAGGGTATCGTTTTTTTTTTTAAGATTTTCTTTATCTATTCATGAGAGACACAGAGAGAGAGAGAGAGAGTCAGACAGGGGCAGACAGAGAAGCAGGCTCCATGCAGGGAGCCCGATGCGGGACTTGATCCCGGGTCTCTAGGATCACGCCCTGGGCTGAAGGCAGACGCTCAACTGCTGGGCCACCCGGGCATCCTGAAGGGTATCATTTATATACAGAATCTAAAAGAAGCCAAAGTCTTAGATACGGCAGCAGAAAAATGGATGGTAGGTGCTAGGGGGTCAGGGAAGTAAGCAGAGGGTGTAGACTTTCAACTACAAGATGAATAAGGTCTGAGGACTGAGCGCATAACACGGTGACTCTAGTTAATGACACTGCACATATACTTGAAATTTGATGGGTGTGTCAAGTGACTAGGCTGGGGACCCTCTCCCGATGTACACATGGATCACATGGCTGCGCTGCACACTTTCAGTTCCTTACACTCTGTTATATTGTTCATTTTATGTCAATGAAGCTTTAAAAATTAAAAAAAAACCACTATATGCAGCCATCCAAATGCTTCCCATCACGCTCAGCGTAAGTCCTCTCTCCTTACCATGCCTTGCACACTTCTGCATGGTCCGCCACAGGTGCTGGGCCAGCCTCCTTCCGCCAGCCGCGGGTAGCTACCTGTCTCCAGCAGAGGCGCTTGTACGTGTGTGTGGAACCGTGCGTTTCTGACTTCGGGGACCTGGACCAGGAGGCGTTCCCAGCCCGGGACCCTCTTTCCAACATGCGCCCTAACTTTCCTTCTTATCCTTCAGACCGGAGACAGCTTTCTGACCACGCAGCGTTAGCTCACTGGCCAGGCGTGTCTACGGCACTGCATTCTCTTCTCAGCACAGTGTTCCGATCCCCCCGTTTTCTGATGAATGAATGAAGGCGTTGGTATCAGTTCATTGGCTTCCTCTCCGTCTGACTCATGAGGATGTATGTCCCCGAGAGTGTGTTTTCTCATTCGAGACCATGTCTCCAGTGTGAGGGACAGAGGGGGCCTGCCTGACGTGGAGAGCCCATCCAACTCCAAAAATGCCTGAGGAACTAACACAAGTGAGACGTTCATTTGAACAGCACCCATCAAAGAAATTTAATACAAACGCACAATTTGCGTGTGAACCTACCTTAATTCTTTACTGATGATTATATTAAAATTAAGATAATGACTGCAATGCGTGTGATCACAAACGCAGGCAAAGGTCAACTATATAATTACATAAGAGGACAGCACTGTCCAAGTGGCACCATGTCATGGTGGTGTCACCTGCTTTCCGGTCATCTTTTTTTTTTTTAATATTCTATTTATTTATTCGTGAGAGACACGGAAAAAGGGAGGCAGAGACACAGGCAGAGGGAGAAGCAGGCTCCACGCAGGGAGCCCGATGTGGGACTCGATCCTGGGACCCCAGGATCACACCCTGAGCCAAAGGGAGATGCTCAACCACTGAGCCACCCGGCTGCCCCTTGAGGTCATCTTTGATTATCATCCTCAAAATGGAAACACAAAACTAAACAGTTCTCGTAGGCAACTCACAGACCTTGGGAGGCTGTGTATGGACTCCAGTATTTTTAACACACTGGGCACGTATTAAGGGAGGCACCCCAGGAAGCACAGGTTCACAGCGCCCTGGAACCCGACTCCACGACAAGTGCCGGTCCTGGGAACTCCTGACTCCTCGAGAGGCCTGAGCCCAGGAGCAGATCTTCTCGTCCTTCAACATGTGAACGGCAGCATCCGGTGTCACGTCACCCTCTTGTCTGAGAGCAGAGTTTAGTGCAGGTAATAAATGGATGAGTTGCCGAGATGGAGGCCCGTGGTCCTGCCTCGATCACTAAGGGTCTCCGCCGGTAAGTTCCTTTGGAATGAAAGCAGATGGCCGGGTTGCCGTGTTTTCTTTTATTTTCACTTTATTCCGCTTATTGTAATCAGCCTGGGCTGATTGGCTCTTAGGTGCCATTGCTCTCCCGTGAGCTAGAGAAAGCCGCGCTTCCAGAGAAGGGTGCGCCTTTCCAGCATCGGACGAGCGGCACGCGGCCTTGACCTGCACAGGCTACCTGATGCCTGCGGCAGAGCTGGCCACCGCGTGGGGACCGAGCCCCGGCAAGGACCAGCAAGTGCCGCCCTTGCCAGCTGCCCGAGGCAGGTGTGCGTCCTAGGTGTGAGCCGCAGCTGGTTCCCAGTTCCGTCGTCCGCACCTGCTGGGACTTCAAGGTGACTGTGTTCACCGGAGGAAAGGAGATGCTAAGGCACCGTGGAACCCACGCTCCAGGCTTTCATTATGAACAGTCCACCTCCACGCTCGCTCCCCCCCCTTTTTTTTTTAATTTTTTAAATTTTTTTCACCCTTTTTCTTATATTGATCTTATTGATCTTCTTATATTAATCTTATATTGATCAAGGTCTTATATTGATCTTTAGATCTTTAGATTGATTTTTTCTTATATTGATCTTATATTGATCTTTAGGAAGTTATAGCTAGTTGTTGCTGTTTTTTAAATACAGGTTATTATTATTATTATTTTTTATTTCCTTTTTTAAAATAAGATTTTATTTATGTACTTGACCGAGAAAAAGCGAGGGAGCCGGAGAGCACAAGCGGGAGGAGCCACAGAGGCAGGCTCTCCATGGAGCAGGGGGCCCAAGGCAGGACTCGATCCCGGGACCTGAGATCACGACCTGCACTGAAGGTAGCCACTTCCCTCACGGAGCCCCCAAGATGCCCCATTTGTGTAGGCATTTTTTTTTTAATATATAAAAGGATAATAGAACTATCAGGCTTCCGTTGTGCCTCATTTTTTAAAAGGCTTGAGATGCCCTGGCCTAGAAGAGACGAGCTCCTGGGGGGTGGGGGGGGGTCATTGCCTGAACCCGCCCTCCCGGCCTGAATCTGCACCTGTTGCCCGGGGGCTGAGGCCGGTCCACAGAGGGAAGTAGCCGTAGAGGAGTCCTGGGAGCTGCTGCCCACTTGTCTCCAAGGGCACCTGCCCCGGGGCTCGAATAGCGAACCCGCCTTCCAGTGGGGCCTCTCCAAGGGCCAGGGTCGCAAAGCTGCCTTGAACTCAATCTCCGAGGGCACAGCAAGCTCTGGAGTCACGCTTGGGCCCGCGGCCAGGGTGGCAGGTCTGTAGGCTCCGGGGGTGCAGAAGCGTGTGGCCTGGGGGTCCCGGCGGGTGGGCAGGTGTGTGGGGTGCAGGGGAGTCGCGGGCATCAGGAGACAGGGCTTTGGGTTGCACGGGGAGACCTGGAGAGGGGTTCCTGTCCAGGACATTGCCTATGGGCGGGGGCGGGGGGAGGACGGAGGCAGAGGGCTGAGCCGCTTGTCACACTTGTGAGCTTGTCAATAGTAAGTGGCCAAATCCTTGCTCAAATCAGAAATCGCACGAGTCTTAGGGGCTCTGTTTCTGGGATTCTCGGGTCCACAAAGCCGGAGGGAGCCGGGCCAGCCCTGACTTCACATAAACCTCATTAACTGCCTCCCTACTGCCTCCCTTCCTTCCTTCCTTCCTTCCTTCCTTCCTTCCTTCCTTCCTTCCTTCCTTCCTTCCTTCCTTCCTTCCTTCCTTCCTTCCTTCCTTCCTTCCTTCCTTCCTCCTGCTTCAATGTCCAGAAACAGCAGAGGCTCGGCCGGGAAGAGTGAGCAGTTTGCTTCTGGGCCTCAGGGGCCGTGTGTCGGGTTGTCTCCCGAGGTCGGAGGCCCTGTGCAGCTGCCACCTCCAGGAAGGGCCCAGTTGTCTTTATGGGAGGAGGGCGCTTTGCTCCTACATCCCCAGTGCACCCCTTCACCCCCGGCTCGGGGAACTCTTGCTTCCACTTCCCTAAGCGTCCTGTTGGCGACATGGCCCACCCCCGCTCACCCCTTAGCTCCCCTGGGGGCCTCTGTCCATGGCTCCTCTCTTCCCATATGATCCATAGGCTGTTTTGCTCCTGCCACAGGGTCACTAAATATTTCCCCTTTTCTGTATTACTTATCTGTGCGGTAGGAAATCCCCAAACAGGCTTCGTTAGTTTCCCCGTCATTAATTTTTCACGAGGCAGGACAGGCTGGCTCATGTCGGATTGACTGCGTTTTCTCTTCCTAAAATCTATTCTTTCATTGGGCTAATTCTCCAAGGTAACGCGTGCTTCTCCGGCTTCTGCTAAATTATAAATCACCTATGCAAGTTTCATGCATTGGCATTTACAGCATTGCTTTTATTGTTTGCTCCACCACAAAGCCCATTTTAGGTTAAGTTTAACTCTTTGAGGGGAGTTGGAGTGTGTTAATAGATCATAGCTCCCCGATTGCTTCATTAAGTAACCATGGATCTGCACTTAGGGACAATTTCCTGCTTTTCCGTAGATTCTCCGGACCCAGAGAAGGGTGATCGACCCCCCTAGTCAACACCCGTGTGTAATGCTTAACCGCCTGCCGGTGTTTGGCCAAGCTGTAGCCTGTCCTTTCGATCATTTTGAATACTTTCAGTGACCGGAGGTCAAAAATCATCCTATTCTGTCTTTGGTCCTTTTTTTCCTGATACAAAATTCTATCTAAACTGAAGCCAAGATCCTCCTAACTTCCCTGCTGTGGTCTTTGCTATAGACGCGAGGAAAAGAAAAAGCAGTATCCTATCTCTGTTAGAGACTTGAAATTCTTCTTGAATATGTCTATTTTTCCACTGAGTATTTTTTTTTTAATTCAGTGGAATTCAGGAACCTGTGTCTCCTGAGGGGGCTGGCTTGTTACCGACTGGGCCAAGTGATGCCATGTGTAGGACGGGACTATTGCTTATTCCGAAGGCGCGCTTTCTGAGCAGCTTGAGGGTCACGGACACGATTTTTAAAATTATATCACCCTGTTGAGTAACACAGGGCTTCCAAGTAAAGTTCTTATTTTTTTAAATATATGACTTTATTTGTCCTCTGAAACAGAGCCACACGGGAGCCCCAGGAGCTCCCTGGAGAATTGGGTGAGTATGGACTGACTGGCCCTCAGAACTCTTACAGTCTAGGGTGGAAGAAGGTCTGTTAACTAAGTAGTGTGGCTGTAGGAGGAATAACAATAAGAACAGTGTGGGGAGCTCTTGAACCCTAGGGAAGGAGTACTTACTTTGGATGAGAAACGAGGTATGCTACAGACACCGGGTAGGCGTGCTCTTCCTGGATGGAGATAGTGGGTCTCCCACAGAGGCTGGTGGTTGGACAGAGAGAAGAACCTCAAGTGCTTGTTTAGCACCCAGTGACCGATGAGATGTGGAGCCTGAGTGAGAAGGAAAATCCCAGATGAGGTCGCGGTTCTGCTTTAAGCATCTGCATAGTCAATGAGGCCATTCAGGGACAAAAAGGTGGAGAGTAGAGAGGCAGCCTTGAGGGTAGGGATGATTTTGGTTTCAGATGGTTACTGAGATCACTCATGGATCTAGAGAATGGCAGTAGAGACAGCTTGGGACACAGACTCACACAACACAGAAAGGACAGCCCCAAGATGGACAGTCAGCGATGCTAATACATTTGCTAGACATGCAGGGAGGAGAGGTCTGGTACCAAGAAACTCAAGAGTAAAGAAGTTCTACACAAAGAGGAAGGGTCAGTGGTGGTAGAAAATACACAAAGTTTACAGACGTTAAAGTTATAAAATCTGTTTAGTTCAATAAGAAAGCCTCCAGTGACTTAACAACAACAACAAAAAAAATCTGACAAAATGGTGGAGCTGAAGGTGGCCTGGGATGCACTTGGAATCAGATGAGAAGAGGTAGGGACCCACGGGAGGAGAAGGGTATTTTTGAGTTAGAGAGACCGGGTTTTGATCAAATACTGGTAGTGGAGACACCAGCAGCTGGGAGAGAAGAGCAAGTCTGTGGAATTCCCATAAGGCAGACTTCCTCTGAAAAGTTCTTGTAAAAAAATAAAAAATACATACGGCTTTACTAAAATATATTTTACACGTCATCAAATCACCTTCCTATGTGTATATGATTCAACGACTTTGGTCCACTGATGGAGCTGGCGGCCGTCTCTGAAATCCACTTCACACCCTCCGAGGGCTCCTCGTGTGTGTTGACAGCTACTCCCTGATCCTGCCATCACTGCCAACAATCCTTCTGTCCTCCATAAGGCTCCTGGGCTAGACATTTTATGTAAATAGAGTAAATGGAATCAAGTTGGGGCAGTGCTTGCATCTGGCTAATATCATTATGGATAACTCCCATAATGAGTGTTTAGGTTCGTTCGCGGTGTGACATGTGTCTTTCTAAATGACGAATAGTATTTGATTAAATGGCTGTGCGGCCACTCTGTTAACCTATTATTCCCCATCAGGTGGACATTTGAATGGTCTGGATGTTTCAGCGAGGACGGAGAGCATGGCCGCAGGCGTTCCGTGCGTATCTTCATGAGGACCTGCACTGTCCTTTTTCTCAGCTGGATTCCCAAGAACACAATCTTGAGGTCATAAGTTGATGTTTCCTGTTTTAAGAAAATGCCAGACTGTTTGCCAGGCGGGTGGGTGTATGGCTTTGCGTTCCCATCCACCGTGTGCTCGGCTCCCTGCCTCTGCCCGCACTTGGTTTTTGTCTCTCCTTTTTATGATGGCTTCTCCAGTGGGTGTCAGGGGTTTCTGGTTCAGCTTTAATCTGCACTTTCCCAGTGACTAATGACGTGGAGTGCCTTTTTATTTGCTGATTTACCATCTGTATACCATTTTTGATGCAATGTCCATTCAAATCTTTTGCCTGTTTTTAAATTGAGTTGTTATCATTGAAGAATCAAGAGTCCTTTGCCATCTCTCTCTGCCGAACATGTGATTTGCAAGTGTTTCCTGCTAGTTGGTGGCTTGCCTTTCCATCCATTTTCTTAATGATGTCTTTCCTCCTCCTCCTCCTCCTCTTCTTCTTCTTCTTCTTCTTCTTCTTCTTCTTCTTCTTCTTCTTCTGTTTAGTATAAAACAGTTTGAAGCACAGAGTTTTAATTTTTTGGATGAATTCAAGTTTTCAGTTTGTTCTTTTGTGCATGATGCATTTGCTGTCAAGCCTGAGAACTTCTTGCTTGATCCAAAGTTATGAAGATTTTCTCTAAAAGTTTTATGGTTTGGGGGCACTTGAATGCTAGTCGGTTAAGTGTCCAACTCTTGATTTTGGCTCAGGTCATGATCTCAAGGTTGTGAGATGGAGCCCCGTGCCAGGCTCTGTGCTCAGTGGGGAGTCTGCTTGAGATTCTCTCTGTCTCTCTCGCTCTGCCCCTCCCCACTATGCTCTCTCTCTCTCAAATAAATAAATAAATCTTTTAAAAAATATTTTATTTATTTATTCATGAGAGACACAGAGAGGGGGGGGGGCAGAGATACAGGCAGAGGGAGAAGCAGGCCTCATGCAGGGAGCCTGATGTGGGACTCGATCCCAGGTCTCCAGGCTCATGCCCTGGGCCGAAGGCAGGCGCCAAACTGCTGAGCCACCGAGGGATCCCCCAATAAATAAATCTTTAAAAACTAAAATAAAAGTTTCATGATTTAGTTCTTACATTTCCTTTTATGATCCATTTTGAGTTAATTTTCATTTCAGTTAATTTTAGGGTAATATGTCAGGTAGAGGTCTAAGTACATTACTTTGCTTCTGAATAACCATTTACTCTGGCATCACTTATTGAAAAAGAAAAACAAAAAAACTATCTTTTACCCACCAAATTGCCTTAGAATCTTTGTCAGAAAGCAAATAACCACAAATGTACCTCCCTATAGCTTTGACCCAATTAAAACAACTAATTGCATCATTTAACACCTATCACTGATGAATTTTATCAAAATTGAAGCCCACTGTCTAAGAAATAAATTTTTAACATGTTGGAAATAGAGGGTTTTTAAAAAATACTTGAAATGAAATATGAATAGATTTGAAAAATACGTTATCTTTAAATTTAATATGCATCCGCAGAGATTTTTAAAAATACATGGAAGGTCTTTCAAACAACCAAATCATCTATAGCTAATGTTATACCATTAAGTATAGAGAGACAGAAAGATAGATGATTAGAGGATAGATAGATAGATAGATAGATAGATAGGAGAAAAGAAAGAAAATCTCTTGAGGCAAAAACCTAGGAACTCAGACGTCAGCAGAGGTCAGGAGAACCATGTATTCCCCTGAAGGCACAAGATCTAGGGTACAGAGGGCATTGGGGAGTTAAGACCACCTCTTCTTCAGTTGGGGACCTTACTCCTTACAAGTAGGTGGCAGCTTCTCAGGACGCCTTGTGCCTGGTGGGTGAGTGAGTCCGTGATCTGTCACGGAGCCAAATAATAGAGCCGAGGATAAAAGGAGGGGAAACTGAGGGGGAAATTGAGCAGAATCAGTTGGGGAAAAACTCAGATTTATCTTTTTAATATTTCATTTTTATTTATTTGTCAGGGAGAGAGAGAGAGAGAGAGAGAATGAGCACAAGCAGGGAGCCCCATGTGGGACTCGATTCCAGGACCCTGGAATCACACCCTGAGCCAATGGCAGATGCTTCACTGACTGAGTCATCAAGGTTCCCCCAAAATTCAGATTTATTTTATTTTTTAAAGATTGTATTTATTTATTCATGATAGAGAGACAGAGAGAGGCAGAGACACAGGCAGAGGGAGAAGCAGGCTCCATGCAGGGAGCCCGATGTGGGACTTGATCCCAGGACTCCAGGATCACGGCCTGGGCTGAAGGCAGGTGCCAAACCACTGAGCCACCCAGGGATCCCCTAAAATTCAGATTTAAAGACCAAACCAAGCAGTCCTCTCACGTGGGCCTTCCTTATGTTTTAAGATCTGAGTAAGTGAGGATAGCTTCTGACAAAAACGCAGACCGTTGAATGATAATATGCTGTCATATAAACCCAAAATAGGACATGGAAAGCGTTTCTCCCAAGTGCCTACCACGGCAGGCTCTGTGCTGGGTGTTTTCCCATATATTTCTTTATTTTTGGTTTTAGGCTCCATTTGAAAGATAATTTTTGGAAAGATGCAGGGAAAGAAACTTGTTTGAGGCACAGAGGACCTGAGGTCAGATCGATGACTCATCCTCTCACCTTGTGTCTGTTGCAACCTGGAAGCTAAAGCTAAAGAAATAGGCAAGGTGATTATTTTGCCCAGTCCCGTGGCTTCCAGGGGTTGCCGTGCAGCCTGAGAGATGAAGTCCCCGTCACCATGAGATAGCTGGTCCATTCTGGCTCTGAGTTTGGCCATAAAGCATCATTGACACGTACGTAGCTCCCGAGGCCCGGCCATTTCTGCTGAGTGTGCATCACTAGGAACGTGTGGCCAGGTTTCTTTGCACCAAAAACTATTTTTCCTTTGTTTTATCCTTGTCACCTCCAGCTTAACCTAAAGAAATTATGGTTCCCGATCCCACAGGCTGAGTCTCAAGTGTCTGAGCACGACGAGCACAGCGAGGGTGGCAGGTTGAGCTTCTTCTCACCAGAGTGGTTGAATCAGGGTGTATTGGGTCACTGATGAACATTTCGTGCACATTCTTTGGTTTCCACTGGCCCTGTGCCCCCGTAACCCCGTGTAGGACAGGTCTTCTCAGACCCTGGTGTGTGTCAACGTCAACCCGGGGAGTCTAAAAATGCAGTTTCCTCGTGAGTCCAGCCACCAAAGCCTCTGAGTGAGTGGATCAGGGCTGGGGCCCCATAGTTTCATTGAAACAAAACAAACTCCAGGTGGCTTGACGCAGGTGACCGCAGAGGAGATCTTGGGATTCCCTCTGGGTCTTTGGGTCTGCTTTGTGTGCAGGTGATGGCGGACACCAGGCCTTGTTCTAGGACCAGGATGGCCTGGTTCTGGTTGCAGCTGTCGCAGCTAACATCAAGGGAGGCCCAGAAAGGGAAGTGGTAAGATTCAGAGAAGACAGGCCAGACCAGACAGTGGTGAGGTGTCGGAGCCCAGACACACCTCTCGTCTCCCTACGTCCTGCAGAGGAAGGGCTTAAAGCCGCTGGCTTGCCATCTGCCAGAGGACGGGTCACCTGGTCCCATCTCTTTGAAAAAATGACTTGAGGAGCACCGGGGTGGTGCTGTGGACTGAGTGTCCCACTCTTGGCCTCGGCTCAGGTCGTGATCTCAAGATCGTGAGAAGCCCCACATCAGGCTCAGCAGGGAGCCTGCTTGAGATGCTTTCTCCTTCTCCTTCTGCACCCCCCCCTTGGCACTCTCCCTCTCTCTCTCTCTCTCTCAAATAAATAAATATTAAAAAAAATAACTTGGTAATCTGACCCATTGGCACCCAGAGGAACGGTACTGGTCCAAAGAAAACCCTTGTCTATGGAATGTTAGTAGTTGGTGTCGCTGGCTCGACTTCGTCATGGAAAAGCAACCAACAATCTGTGGATATTGGAGGGCTGACCCCCCAGGGCTCGGGGGACGTAGGTACCCAACTCTCTGGGTCGATACAAGGGAGACAATTCACTCTACAAACACTTGCCACTGTGGGAGGTGAGCTCCCATTTGTGCCCAGGTTGGGCGTGCGTGTCCAAGGTGGGACGGGGGGCTCGGGGAAGCCGGGCAGGACGGCCCGGCCCTCTTGCTGCTCTGTTGGAACTTGGTAATTGCGTTTCTGAAATTGTCAGGAAATTTGTTCCTGGTTAAGGTTTCTGATGTCCTTTGATCTGATTTGACAGCCCCGCCCGTTGGGTTAGATCCCTTCATCCTCAGACTCTGT